>NW_018128174.1:130606-135509 GCF_001952655.1 Monopterus albus | reverse complement strand
TTTTTTTTTCATTCACTTTGAGCTTTTTGCATCTGTGTGTAATCAGTGTAATGCTAACGACTCTACCGCCCCCACCCCAAACCTCTCCTCCCCTGTTCTCCACCTCCATCCCGTGCCAAATTGCTTCGGTTCCCAAATGAGCTACGGCAGATTATCGCGCATCTGTCTTGGCTGCAGCTGCTCTGTGCACATGGAGACCGATGTCTCGGCCTGAGGGGGTTACCGTTATCATTTTCTTCTGAAACATAACACAGCCTGATTGTAACCCAATGCTGCTGCTGACGGTGGCAAACGGTGGTTTCAATTATCTACTTACATGGTCCGGGTTCCGCTCGTTCCCAGGCAGTGCTGTGCGTAAAGACATAGCCGTCCCTGAGTGCGCTTCGCCGTCCAGGAGGAAAAAATACGCAGGCTCTGGTTTCGTGTTCACAGTGGGTTAAAAACACCCCTCAGCCCGTTTGTCCCTCACACCAGGCTCCGTGTATCATTAAAAAACAGCCTCACTTCTCATACAGTCCTCATTGTCACAGTCCGTGAAGGCAGCACAGACCACCAAGACGGCGATCCAGCTTATACCTGATGCGTGAAAACAAACCTCATGTCTGGCGGGTGTGTTGCTATCAGCCCAGCCTCATCGGAAGAAGAAACCGCCCGGACCGAAGCCACCACTGAGCTTTCCACTTTCCCCCAGTGCTTCCCAGACGCTAACGCACCATGTCGGGGCACACCGGCCGGATCGTTCACAAAGCAGCCCCGTAGGTCACCGGTTCACTTGCAGCAGCATTGTCTTCTGGTGAGACTGGGGGCAAAACGGAACCATGGAGGCAAACGGAACGGTCGCTGGGTCTTTGGCCACCACGGGCTGAGCGGGGGAAAGGGCGAGTGTCTGTTCTCTTGTTAGCCGGCTAATACCAAAACGTCAAAAGCTGGCTCCCACGAAGAAACCGTCACAAAAACAGAGTCCAACCCGCCTAAAACAACATTATGAGACACCGAGAGATGCTCGGGGCTTCGGGGAATAAACCAATGGCAAAATGCGGTTGTATTACAAGAAAGCGGCGGATATGCAGCCTCCCAGGCGGTTTCCAGCTTCTCCTCGGAGCCCAGGCCGCCCTCAGCTCCGCTCACTCGGTGTCGGCCGTAGGATGAGCAGCGGCAGAACACGGAGACGTGACTACCGGTTTGTTTTCAGATAGGAGAACGGACCCCTCCGGAAAAAAACACAGCGACGAGACGAGACGGAGGGAGGAGAGGGACGTCAACGGTAACAGGGCTACGCATGCGCACATCTACGGCGCTTTCCCTTGCGTTCATGCTGCCTTTACGTGCTCCTCATAAAAATCAATCTTCAGAGTTTCGGAAGTCGTAACTAACGTTTGATTATTCATTTAAATGACACCTGAACTATGACTTGGTTTTTGTAGTGTTGAAAGAAGTAATACGTTTCTTTACTTACGTAAAAGTAGCAATACCACAGGTGTAAAAATAATCTGTTATATGTCCTACACCGAAAAGGTTACTGAAGTGAAAGTACAAACGTGTCAGCATCAAAATTAAGGTACCAAAGCACAGTTTCACATGTCTATTACTGGAATATAATTATTGATGTATTATTGTGTTTATCCCTTTAAAGTTACAGCTGGTAAAGTGGAGCTAATACTATAATGTATGTAGCCCATTTGAGGAAGTATTTTTTCTGTCCTGTCACACATCCTGTATGATATTCTTGCACAAACTGTAACTCTGCTCTCCAAGCATCTTCCAGTTGTTATAATTATTTTTACTAATAATACACATGGAACATTAATGTGACCAGAAGTTTGTGGAGATCTTCTGCCAAGAAATCTGCCTTTTATCTGCATTTGTTGACTTCAGAACTAAGTTTAAGCATATTAAAGACAACAGACACTTATTCAACAATCGCTCCATCTAACTCATCAACGTGTCTCTTAGACCCCATCCCGACCAGGCTGCTCAAAGACGACTTACCCCTAATCAGCACGCCCGTATTAGATCTGATTAACCTCTCTCTACTAACAGCTGGTTGTAAACTGGAAACTAAGTGTGTGTAGTACACAGCTAAGTGATTCAGAATCAGATCTATACATGTTCTCCATTGTGGAAGCTGTGGTGTGTATGCCATTTATGATTATAACTAGTGATCCTTTTTTTCTGGACAGAAACTGTAGATGCAGCTCTTGATGTGTGACATTTACATTGACTAAAAGTTGGTTGATTTTATTTGTCTAGCAGCTTTGAGTTTGTTCCAAAACCTGTCTAAACACTGATATGCCAGCATCATAATGTTATGACACCCAATATTTACTCTAAATGATTAATATAAAAGTGAAGTAAAAAAGCCAAGTTATACATTTCTATTAGTACACCTAATTTCAATATAAATATCTAATGAAAAACAGTGTGGTTATTTGGTGAATCTAGGCTCTGGTGTTGTTGTATTAGATGCACTGATTTCTGACTAAATTACAAACTAGAAACAAGTCTTACCTGGATTGATCTGGACCTGTTAGAGCGAAGCCAGGGCCTCATCTTTCCTTTGCACCCTACTTCCTGGTTATGACAGGCACCTTTCCGTGACCACAGGCTATAGGGTTGATATTGGAACATGCGGGTGAGCAACACACAACCAGACTGCTGTCGTCCCTCAGAGAACAGAGGCAGAGGAAGGGATTTACTAGGACAGCAGAGAGAGACAGCTGCTGAGAGAGAATCAGTGCTGGAAATAACAGCAGCAGCCCATATTTCCATGGACAGTAGAGCCTGAACTGAACACCGAGTCCAGCAGCAACATTAGCATCGCTGTCCGGTCAGCTGTGCATAAAGCAATTATAGGAAAAAGTACTGGATGTGGAATTGTCAATACATCTAAAGGCTATGGAAAAGGAAGTGAGGGGGTGAGTCTGCTTCTGTTGTGTGTGTGCGGCAGCTAGTGATTTGTGCTGCTCTGAGCACATCAGCAGGATTTTTTTTTGGCTCATACTGACCCTGAGGACATCAACAAGCAAACACATATTTGTGTACCTGTGAGGACCTGCACTGATATGATGTATTCCCTGGCTCCATCATAAGTACAGAGAGGTAGCAAATTAAAGGAAAAGCCTAAAAGCTTGACCCCGACAGAGGGGGGGATCCGGTGACTCGGTTGTGCTGCGGGGGCATTTTGCTCATATGGTTTAGTCCCAGTTGTCTCCTTAGAGGGAAGAATCACTGCAGATCAATACTAAGTTGTTCTGAGTGATCACCTTTTTCCTGTGATGAAACACTTCAATCATGATGAGAGTGGTCTCCTCCAGGATGACAGAGCCCCCCCCATCCACAGGACACCAGGGGTCACTGACTGGTCTGATGAGGATGACCATGATGTGAACCAGATGCTGTGGCCTTCCCAGTCACCAGGTCTCAGCCCAGTTGAACAGCTATGGGAGATGTTGGAGCGACGTGTTAGTGTCTCCACCACCACCATCAAAACACCACATGAGGGAACATCTGTAAGAAGAACAGTGGTCATCCATCCACGAGGGTTCAGAGACCTGGAGAGACAAGGTGGAGCTGTTGTGGTGCACGTGGTGGCCCAGCACTTCACTGGGACGCTCTGTGCTGGAGTGTCTAATTCCACCCTTAACCTAAAACTTAACCTAATTTTAACCTTAACCAGGAACTGGACTTCAAACAGCTCCTGAAGAGATAAATTCACTTTCAAAAATTCTTCACACTCAGTGTTTGAGACTATAACTTCTCATAAGGATAGAAGGACAAAGAGCACTCTCACAGAAAGTTGGGTTATTATACATCTGCAACAACTTTAATTTCCTCACCTCCATCTTCACCATTGTAAGGTTTATTTAAACCACAATCTTAAACTTTTAAATGGTATTTCCTATCCTTGTTGATCATGCAAAGCTTGAACCAATTATTTTTAAGCTACTAATCTTTTTGCTGTAATTTCTCTGGGTCTTTAAAAACACTTTTCTGTAGTGTTTGCAGATTAAAAAATTATGATTCTTCTTTTGCTAAATGATGACGCTCTACATGCTTTTATATGCAGTATTAGAAAACATGGCAGGATATTTTTGTACAATGTTATTGGTCTTACCTTGGACCAATTCCTGGTTCAGGAATATAAACAAAATGAAAAACGCCTCATTAGCCATTTGTTTTCTAAAGTCTGTCCCATTGGACTGTAATGACAAAGAGAGCAGTTACTCCCTAAACTAACTAAAGTTATTATTAGTTGTTAAATGTGCACAGTGACATCATTTACAGGGATTTAAATGAAAGCACATGCCAAACAAATAAGATGATATATTTTTTGAAATACTCATCAAAAAAGGATGAAAACAATGGTGTTTCTCCCCTAACAACCCGGTAACGTAAGGAACAAATGAAATGAGTGATGTTAGTAGACTGCCATCTACTGGTGAGGTAGAGAAAGTGGCATCTTGGTGACAATAGTTTTCAGAACATCTCTCATTGCACTGAGACATTTTGGCAATGTAGAGCCTAATTTCAGACTAACCAATAAGTAATAAGTAGTAATTATAGCCACATGACTGTGAATGTTACAAATACACAGGAATGCACATAAGCAAAGTAAGGCATTGTTTCTGTCGTAAGGTCTCCGGTGCCTGTCGTGGTGGCAATCCCCGAACCCGGTGGTGGACACCGGAAGTAAGGGATGACATCAAGCTGAAGAAGGAGTCCTTTCAAGCCTGGTTGATTCGTGGGACTCCTGAGACAGCCGACAGGTACCAGCAGGCCAAGCGGGCTGCAGCCCAGGCGGTTGCGGAGGAAAAAACTCGGGTCTGGGAGGAGTTCGGTGAGGCCATGGAGAAGGACTATCGGTCAGCCTCGAAGAGACTCTGGCAAACCGTCCGGCGCCTCC
>NW_018128174.1:125756-129248 GCF_001952655.1 Monopterus albus | reverse complement strand
AAGCTGGAGGAAGTCTGGGCATCTTTGCTTAGACTGCTGCCCCCGCGACCCGGTCCTGGATAAGCGGAGGAAAATGGATGGATGGATGGAATTGTTTCTGTCATAATGAACTTTTAAGTCCAGTCGTATGAATACTTTGAAAATTTAACTCTAACCAAGGAAACATAGTTTTGGTGAACAGTGCTGTCTGACCAAGGAACCTCATGGTCAGTGCTTTGGAGCCTTGCATGTGGTCTGTATAATTTAAGACGAGGCTATGTCTTCTCCCAGGCACCAGAGTAGTCTAATACCAAGAAACAGCAACACCCACAGTCTGATTCCCAGCCGGGACCTCTGTTGTATTTCTCCTTTCTCTCACCAAGTTGTGCTTGTGAAACCAGTCTGGTGTTCTGCTCTGTTCTGTGAGTTACCAGCAGCAAAATCCGCAGAAAAGTTTTTTCATAGCTGAATTAGCTCTGGAGTTTTGATCTAGAAGACGACGATAGGTCGGTGTTGTTTAACGTAACGGACAGAGTTTATTGTTTAAAAACAGCTTGACTCTATTGATGACAGCTCTGGAAGGGTTTACATTATTATTATTTCAGGTAATCTGACTGAGATTGACATCTCTTGCAAGAGACATTGCAGGACATCAGAGAAAAACAAAACAACATACACAATAAACATAGTAGTGTACCCCCTGTTCAGTGTACCCCCCTGTACACTGAACAGGGCCAGACAAAAGCACAGCACGCATACAGCATCAGAGAGAATCACAGACATCACGTCCACGCAAACTCTGTCATCCAGTCAAACCTACCTTCTACCTAAAACCAAGTCCAGATGATTTTTTTCTATGTTTTTTTTTTCAGGTCACAGACGTCACCAAATTAAATAAAGTTTAAAGTTGTCCAGTCGGATGAGAGATTAAATTTTTAAGTAATTTATTCCATTTATGAGGTGCACAGTAGTGGAAGTGGGTCAGTTCAGGGGCAAACTGAGGTCTGCTGTGGTTTTACACCGGATACGAGCCGTGATACATCGAGGCTAGTGACATTTATAAATCAAAATGAGTAGGTCTCTTGTAATGAAGCCCAATCAGTGCTGGAAAGTAACTAAAGTACATACTTGAGTAAAGTACATTTACCTAAGTACAGTTTTGAGGTATCTGTACTTGAGTATTTTCGTTTTCAGTCACTTCATACTTTGTCTTCATAACATTTGAGGCACATATTGTACTTTTTACTTTTCCCACTACATTTATTTGATAACTTTAGCTACTTTTCAGAACCAGATTAATACAAAAATACAGTATAATTATAAGATCTCATTGATCTATGGTGAAAAACTCACAAGCGATCAGCAGTACTTCAAAATAAATGCATATAAGACCGTTAGAACCAGCTACAACATTAAATATGTTCACAATAATGCAGCAGTAATAATAATATGATATAGTTGCTCCACATGCTGTTTAAACCTGACACTACTAGTCAACTTCCCAGACATTTATGAAACTGTTTTTATATTATTATAAGCCCATTCCTGATTATTAAGTGAGACACAGAGATCTGTAAGTCATGTGAAGAGTGCAGAGGGGAATTTTTTGTCTTCATCTTTAAGCAGGAGGGAAACTGTGCTGCACGAGGAGGCGATGCAAACCTGTAACCACATCAGTCTGACCCAACAACCATCTGCTGTTTTCGCTGTTCTAGTTCAACTACACCTTCCTTTGCAACAAACACACATACCTCAAAGAGCAAAGTATACAGACAGCCTGCAACTGGGGTTTCTCAGTTTTCAGCAAAACCGACCTGCAAGAAAGCTCGGCTTCAAACACCATCTTCTCCTGAGTGGTAAGTTTTGATTTTAAAGCATTTGCAATGGCAAACAAAGCAAGAGTAACACTGGACAGATGACGGCACACATCTGTCACACTTTTGAACAAAAAAAAATCTCTGTTAAAGCTATTCAAACTGCAATTTAAAATTCAAAAGAATACTACATGCAAAACAAACAATAAAATAAATAAAAATTGATTCAGAATCCATACTGGTACAAACACTGTGGCCTATGTGCCTGGATATAAAGAAATAAAGTAATTGATTTGATAAAATTAAAACTGTTTTTATTCATCGTTGCCTAATTTGCCTAATCCTCTTTCACATATGGTTTCTAAATCACAATACAATAAAGTAAAATGTATTATTTTCAGTGTATAAAACATGGCAATGTTTCAATAATGCACTGTTTAATTTCTCTCCATGCTAGTTTTCTGCTGTAGTCGACTATGCTGGCCTTAGCTCTGGCCTCATTGAGTCTCTTGGTGTGGGCAACTGACCTCTGCCCCCCAACGTGCCAATGTCTCCACAACCTGGCCTCCATTGAATGTCAGGTAAAAGGATTAGACCAGATCCCTGAGCTGCCAGAGGGTGCAGAGGAGCTGTACGTCTCATATAACCAGATACAGGAAATACCCAGGAGTGGGCTAGAGAAGCTGCAGGTACTTTGTGTGTGATGCTTTTCAAAGTAATGCAACACTGTGGTCTGTTAGGTAGACACAACTCTACAGAAGAAAAGCCTGGGGTTACATTCTCCACATGCGCAGGTGTCTGTCTACCTGCAGCAGTAATAAACTAGCCTTTCTTTACAGGAACTTAGCATGTTTGACATATTAACTAGACACTGTGTGCATTTTATCTGACTAAAACTTTACAAAGCATGTCTTAACAAAACGTTTAGTGAGACGGATTATATAGTGTTTCACTTCTCATATAGTGAACAGAAGCCAGTGGCTGCCTGGAAAATAGGACCTTAGTCATTAGATGGACAGAAACAACTCCAAATGAATGCTAACATTTCCCTGTGCTGGATGTGTAAACTGACAATTGTTTGCCAACACATTAGCCACAACTGCACATGTATGTGAAGGTGTGTTAGCTTGTTTTAGAGGTCTTCCCCTCCAGTGATCCAAAAACAATCAACAGCTTTAAAGAGAGTGTTTAACATTTTGGGAAATACACAAATTTGCCATCTTGTGGCGAGTTAGATTAAAAGATTGGTACCACTCTCATGATGTCCATTAGCAAAATATAAAGGTCCTGCCAGCAGCCTGTTAACTTAGCTTAGCATAAAGCATGGAAACAGCTAGCCTGGCTCTAACAGGGCCTGTAGGGCTCCTTAGTTAACATGCTCTCTTTTATTTAATCTGTCCTGTTAGGTAATTTCTTAGTTAGATAGATATTGATTAGAGATCTGTTGTATTAGAAGATGTTAGTGTAGCCAGGATGTCTTCCTCAGGCTGTTAAATGCAAGGTTAGTTAAAGCAGAGAAAGGCTGCAGTCAGGGACAAATGTTATTATGACGGTAAAAGTAACCATAATATTTTTCTTAATGTGAATTGTTGTGTTACAGTGTTTTTAGATACACACCACATAATCAACATTCACACACATTATTTTCTTCATGTTTTGTCTACTGCTCTGCTCAGCTGCCAAGCTGGCATATCAGGTG
>NW_018128174.1:100339-125713 GCF_001952655.1 Monopterus albus | reverse complement strand
TTGGGCAGCCTGGGGGTTGGAAGATCTCCGGACTTGAAGTGTGGATTCTTGCCTGTGACTCTTTGAATAAACCAGCACGGTGATATTTTTTATATACTCAAGTGGTCTGAGTCGTCCCTCTGAGTTCCTGGTTTGAAAGAACCGGATGAGGCTTTATAATAGAATAGAGCCTTTAGTCCAAACACCAGCTGCCCACTGAATCTGGTGCATTATTCCCTTGTAAAATTGTGAGCTTTGTTTTTTGTAGCGAGTAAACATACAGGACACATGTTAATTAGTGAGCTGGAAGGTGGATTTTGTTACCGCTAGACAGAGCCAGGCTAGCCGTTTCCCTGTGTCATGTCTTTATGCTAAGCTAATTAGCTGGTGACTGTTGCCATATAGTTAACATGCAGATACAGTATGAGAGGTCTTTATCTTCTCGTACTGTAGCTGTAATTTTGAACTATTCCTTTAAGCTTTAAAAAGTTGCTTTAGGCTTTAAACAATTAAAACTGCTTTCATTATCAACTCTGCTTTTCAAAACCAAAATTACAGCTCGTTGCCTAACCTCTTTTCAAACAAGGGATTCATGCTCAGCTGGGCCTCTCATAATATGGAGATTTTCTCTGTGGTATTTTTATAGGATTCTACATACAAGGCTTTTCACAGGTTTGCTCTTCTTATCCTGTAGGTCCTGGACCTGACTACTAATCAGTTGAATGTCTTCCTGTCCCTCAACCCAGTTTGGCCCAACATGACAAAGCTGTCCAAGCTCTTCTTACGCGACAATGGCCTGAGGTCTCTACATCCTGGTCAGTTTGTAAACTGCCCTGCCCTCACCTTACTGGACCTGAGCGAGAACCAGATTGAGTATCTACCAGCTGGATTCCTCCATGGATTAGCTAATCTAAAGGCGCTGTTTCTGAACTTTAACCAGATTCAAACGCTACAGGTTGGTGGACTGGAAGGAGCCTTCACTCTTGCTGACCTCCACCTCAGCCGTAACAGTATAACACGGATAGAGGATGGTGTTTTCACAAACTCCACTGCATTAAAGAAGCTTATTCTGTCAAATAACAGAATCACAAGGGTTGGTGAGGCCAGTTTCAGGGGAGTGATAGGTCTTCAGCACCTTGACCTGAGTAGTAACCTGCTGGTCACTGTTCCAGCTGAGACCCTGAGGGATGCAACTAGGCTCGAGGTTCTGTGTCTACAGATAAATAGCCTTGTCACCCTACCAGACAGTTGCTTCTCTTCACTACGTCTGTTGGTTAATCTAGATTTGAGCAACAACAACCTGACCACTCTATCTGAGGGATTGCTGACAGGTCTGACCATGCTGAGAAAGCTGGACCTCAGTGACAACCTCATAGATTCTCTTCCCTCTAAAGTCTTCAACGACCTGATCAACCTTAAGATACTTGATTTGTACAGGAACAAACTGACATCTCTTCCTCCCTATGTATTCAAGACCATGACCAAGCTGCAAGAGTTGGTGCTGGACAGTAATCAGATTTCTAACGTGCCTGCTGGGGTATTTGATTCGCTGTCCAAACTCAAGGAGCTACAGCTGTCGCACAACCGCATCCTGAACCTCCACCCTGCACTGTTCTCACAGCTCAGGTCACTGCAGAACCTGTACTTGGAGCACAACTCTCTGAGGAATGTTTCCAGCGTCCTTTTCCACAAGATGATCAAGCTTAAGGAGATAGACCTCACTGACAACCAAATCAGGTCTCTACCTCCCTCAGTTTTTCATCATTTGGTGAGAGTATTTTCATTGAAGCTCTCTCATAACAATCTTTCCTCTTTACACTCAGACCAGTTCAAAAACCTTGTCAGTTTAAACGAGTTGAAACTAGATGCAAACCACATAGGAAAACTTCCTACAAGCCTATTTGTGGATCTAGCAAATCTTACAACACTGGACTTGGACAACAACCGCCTCTCAGAGATATCTCCCGATGACTTTGTTGGGTTGAGTCACCTTAAAGAGCTCAGGTTGAGTTTCAACCAGCTCCATGATATACCTTTCAACACCTTCCATCCCCTCCACAACCTCCGTAGGCTTCTGCTAAAGAACAACAGCCTGAACAGTTTACGCCCTCAGCTCTTTGCCCGTCTTTCACAGCTAACAGAGCTCAACTTGGATGGAAACAAGCTGGATCACCTGCAGCCTGATGTCTTTCAAGGACTTACAAACCTCCAGAAATTGAGTTTGAAATCCAACCAGCTCAGATCAATGGCGAGCGGAGCTTTGGAGCCTCTGAGAATCCTTAATACCGTCCATCTGTCAGGTAATTTATGGGACTGCACCTGTCAACAGATTCTCTACATCAGCTGCTGGGTCAACATGCACAGAAACAAACTCGGAGATGAGCCCACCTGCTTCTTTGACTCTTCGTCATCACCCCTTTCTGCATATACACCACTCTCACAGCCAGCGATGCCGCCACTGTTGTTACAAGACCAGTGCACTGCAAAAGCCTCATCAGCTTCATTTCCACTAGAAATGCTGAATCTGCTCACAGTGCTGCTCATAGCTGTCGGCTCACCATGACATCCTTTGTAGTGATTTTATCCTCTGGAACCTTTTTCCCTTTCTTTGCTTTTCCTGTCTGACCTTGGTATTTGCTTCTAAATCAATATTAATGGATGCATCAAATATTACAGGGGAATTTTGCATTAAAACAATATAATGCAAAAGTGCAAGCTTGATTTTTAGGTATTACGAGATTTCTAGCTCAACTGGAAAATAAGAAATAAAATGTGCTGTGGATTTAATGTATGAGCATATAGGTCTGGCCTGCAAATACTGGCATTAGCAAGTGGTACAGCTTCAGCCTCACAACTTGTTAAGGTACCTCACTGTAAGGCTGGTTAAGTTTCATCCAATGCATTATGAAAGATAGTAAAAGAATAAAATAATAATACAAGATTTAAATTTTAGTGTTTATCGATCTGACTCACAGTCAAAAGGTTTCCATTTAACAAATATTCACCCCACATGAAAACTTCTTACAAAATAGGTTTCTGTTCTCAGTCAATATATCAGTTTTTCTAAATTGTTTTCAAAACCCTCACAGTTATATTTCAGCTATGTATTATCTAAACAGTGTAAGAAACAGACAAGATAGTTAGTTAGTGGTGGGCTAACATCACACATCTACATCTTACAACAAACAGGGATGAAAAAACCTACATACAATATAATCTGTCACACTTTAATAGTCAAACTGTACAGTTTTTTAAAATTTATAAAAACAGGAACACTGAAAGCAATGACGATGCCTTGTAATCTTTTAAATACATTTGCCACATTGGACAAGGGGACAATTTTAGGTTCTCTGCACAATGACGAATATTTGGTTTTCCAGTCGTACAAAATAGGAAATGGCCATCAGCTTGTACCTTACTCTACAGAAACAAGAGTCAGTCCATTGCTCATCTGATTGTCTCTAATGCTTTTCTGTGTAGTACCCAGCTACAAATAACAAGGGCTGATGTTATTTTAACCCTGGTGTGTAACAACTTGAAGCTGAATGTTTCTGAGCTCTATTAGCAAACACTGCTTACAAATGCAGAGACAAGGCTCAAAGGCTCTTGGTACATGTAGGTCCCTCTACTGATACCATTATACACTGGGCATGCCGCTTCTCAGTTATTCTCTTTCCTGCGGTTTTCAATGAACGCCATTAAAACCAATCAAATCCTCCGACTGCTTTCACCAGTCCTCACTACTCTGTAATTTACCTACACTTCTTTCTTACGAGCTCAGGGTTGTTATGTGTACTTGTTCCAGTTGGCTGCATTCAGATGATGTTTTTCCTGCTATCTTTTGTTGTCCTGACTTTCACTCACTGCAAATCTGTCTGGATAACTATGTCATGTAGAAGCCTTAAAATTTAAAGCATAACAAAAGGTGTTCGCTTCAACTAACAGCTCTTAATTTATAGGTTCACTCACCTGAAGTCCATCCCCACCATCTGTAAAACAAGGCAAATCTGGAAAACAAAATCACTGAAAACTAGGTCATTATTTTCCTAATCCATTCAATTAGTTATTCCTCGACAGGTACAGGAGAGGTCAGGCGCCTCATCACAGTTTAGCCTCAGACGTAAAAACACTTGTGGTCCTTCAGATTTCTCAGGTAGGAAAAACTCTTCCCACACTTGTCACACATGAACTGTTTCACCCCAGTGTGTATCTGCTGGTGGGCTTTGAGGCTGTTGCCCTGGTTGAAGCTGCGTCCACAAATGTCACAGCTGAACGGCTTCTCGCCAGTGTGGATACGCTGGTGTCTGTTCAGATTACCCATGTTGCTGAAAGATCTCCCACACGTGTCACAGCTGAATGGTTTCTCTCCCGTGTGGACCACCTGGAGAAGAAAAGCTGTTTAATCAAATCTGTACATTAAGAAATGTCAGGGAGACCTGAGTACTGCTGAACATCACTGCAGCCAGGCGAGAACTTCAACCACTAGTCAGAGAAGTGTTATAGTTCTCCAACAAGCACATACATCAAACTAATTCCAGGATATATATAAGGTTTTTTAACATGCTGCTCTGTTTTTACATCAGGTCTTTGGTACTGTGTCTACTTATGCTGTTTATCCTCCTTTCTTTATTCCAAAGCACCAACTGGTCATAATATATCTACTGGGGTTGAGGTGTTTTTAATTGATTACCAACAACTCATTTGAGCTGCTCAAACAGCAGCACAGCTACAAAGAAGCAACACTTGTCTCTTTTTGTTTTCAAGCCAAAAACAACAAATGACAGCGATATCTTCTCTCAACACTAGACCTCTATGTTGAAAGTGACCATTATGGAAACAGTGGTCAAGGTAAACCTACCTGATGTGATTTAAGGCTGCTGTGCTGTGTAAACATGCGACCACAGATGTCACAGGAGAAGGGCTTCTCCCCGCTGTGCGTCCTCTGATGAATCTTCAGGTAACTGGCTGACTTGAAACTCTTCCCACAGAGCCCACAGCTGTGAGGCCTGTCCACTGTGTGGTGCTGCTGGTGAGTGCGCAGTTCAGTGATGGAGCTGAGCCATCGGCCGCAGAGCACACATGCACATGGAATAGTCGCCGCGTGCGTCTGGAGGTGTTTGCGTAGCGAGTTGACACAGGCCACTGTAGTGCCACACGCCATGCAGGCCAGTGAGTTCTTCGCTGAATGAGAGGTCTTCTGGTGCATCTTCAAGACACTCTTTTGGATAAAACACTTGCCGCAGGTCTCGCAGCTAAAGGGACGCTCGCCGGTGTGTATCCGCTGATGGCTTTTCAGAGTGTCAGCCTGGTTGAAGCTTTTGCCACAAGTCTCACACCTGTAAGGCTTCTCTCCCGTGTGTATGCGCAGGTGGCGCTGCAGGTTACCTGGTATCGTGAAGCTTTTGTTGCAGTACTGGCAGTCGTAGGCCCGCTCCCCAGTGTGGACCTTCTGGTGCATTTTCAGGCCGTGGGCTCGGTAGAAGCACTTCCCGCACTGTTCACAGCGAAACGGCCGGACGTCAGCATGGAGGCGCTGGTGGTTCCTCAGGAGCTGCTTCAGGGTGAAACCCTTCCCACAAACATCACAGGTGTGTGGTCTCTCACCTAAATGTAACCAACGTGAAAAGGGTCACTGGTAGCGACAAAGGCACAAACAGTCGTCACCCTGTTCTGCAGTTCTAATTAACTTTTCAGCCCCTTCCGTTTGTTTTTAAAGAGCACCTACTGATTTTGTGAGCGGACCACTCACCGGTGTGGAGTAGCATGTGTGCGTTGAGGCTTCGCTGGAATGAAAAGCCCCGGCCACACTGAGAACAGCGGAAGGGTTTCTCTGCGTTTGCCCCGTGGATGGCCTGGTGGGCTTTGAGCTGCAGCAGCTTGATGAAGGTTTTCCTGCAGTGTTTGCAGCTCAGAGTCTGCTGGGTCTGACTCTGACTCTCCTTCTTGGCTCGACCTCGACAGGACGTGGGCTTTACCACATGCGTAGGTCTGGTGGTGTATCCTGGGCCGGTGTCTTTCACATCTTCTGGCTCCAGCTAACAAGAAATGTTTTACAATGTGTTCATGCATTTTCTTTAACCCACATTTCCTTCTCTTGTTTTGGGGCAAGGTGAGCCGATGTTTACTCTATAATAGTCTGTTAACGGACTCAACATAACCTGGCCTTCAAACACATCAACACACAGGAGAAAATTAAAACACCGCTCAAATTATTGCAAGACACACTGTGTACATTATGTTCTATATATAATAAAGGGGGACACAAACAGCCAAACTTCAGAAAAATTGTAGAAAAAATTATTTCAACATTACAAACAGGCATAATAGACTAAAGTACAGAGGTGTTTATGAAGCCTACCTGGTAGTCTGGATCGCCGTCCTCATCCTGGCCCACTTCATCTCTGTTCTGACCAGAACCAGATGACGCCTGGTCAGCACTGGGCCCTGTTCCTTCTTCCTTTATTACAACCAGGTTGACACTGTCCTGAAAGACAGATTGAATGAGGACAGATGTAAGAGGTGGGGTTGTCCTGGTGGCCACCACCCTTGAGGGACTATCAAGAATGTCCTGAGCAGCTGCATCATGGCCTGGTTTGGTAACTGCACCACCTCAGATCGCAAGACCTTGCAGCGCATAGCGAGGACAGCCGAGATCATCGGGTTTTCTCTCCCCTCCATCATGGATGCTTACACCACACGCTGCATTTGCAAAGCCACCAGCATTGTGGATGACCTCACACAACCCTCACATATGCTGTTTATCCTTCTACCATATGGCAAAAGGTACCAAAGCATCCGGGTCCACACAACCAGACTGGGTAACCGCTTCCTCCCACAAGCCCTCAGACTTCTCAACACCCAGAGACTGGACTGACACACACATACAAACAAATCTGTCTCCACTCCATTTCAGTCCTTTTAGTAAAAGGCTGTGCTAACGACAATAAAAATATGGAACATTATCGTTCTGTATCATGGCTGCTAAGCAGCATGTCATGTTTACATCTCATCACATTTATCGTTGAGCACCCGGAGAGAACCCATGCAGGCACAGGGAGAACATGCAGACCCCGCACAGAAAGGGGCTTGAACCTGGAACCTTCCTGCTGTGAAGCAACAGCACTAACCACTGCACCAAAGTGTTACAACCACTATGCCCCATGATTTGTGCCATGTTCCATAATTAAGAAATGTTAAGACAGTGTGAAGCAGAGAAGAGAAAGTGGGAGTGAGAGACCAATAAAAAGACTTCAATAATGTGACAAAACAGACATTTACCTCGTAGGTTCTGCCTTTCCACAAGTGAATTATAGGTGATCTCTTCACTCCAGCATCACCACCAGCCACAGCTGTAAACATTCAAGATGTTATTTATCTTTACTTTTGTGGCAAATTGTGCTTCATCAGACCATGTTAATGGAGACAAAGAGAAAGTGACAGACTGCTGTGTTACCTTCTTAGAACTGCTCTAACATCAGTTAAAATGAGGAAAGGTTTCCTCCCAACATCATTGGTAGCTAAAAAGGATAAGGATAATCACCTTTATTGGCCAAGTATGTTACACACAAGGAATTTGTTTCCGTTACAGAACCGATGGCGGCCATCTGCGGCGCCACCTCAACTGATGGCTCTTCATCATCGGGGGCAACAGGGGTTCAATGTCTTGCCCAAGGACACTTTGACACGTGGACTGCCGGCACCGAGATTCAAACCTTCAACCTTCTGGTTGGGAGACGACTGCTCTACCCACCGCACCACTGTCGCCTCCCCAAGGTTAGAAGAAGGGTTTTTCAGCCAGTAGTCATGTTAAACAACCATGTGTTCGTTTTGGTAGCATTAGCCACTTCGCATGGTTTAATTTGGGAGGAACTGGACCTTGTGTCACATCAGCAGTAGCCAGAGCGTCCTACTGGACTGACACATTTACTGTTAGTCAGCTAACGCTAGCTTCAGACTGAAGGCTAAAAAGAATTAAGGTAGAGTAGCTTTAAATACCAACATCTGTTATGACATATCAGCAGCAGAAATGATTTGTCACTCAGCATTTATTAATAAAATTAAGACAGTGGGAGGGTGAACTCATCACCTCTGCAACTCTTCCTCACTGAGTGTTGGCTGGTCCGCACACTCTCTCCTTCTGCCCTGTTGGGTGGAGCCCTTCTGCCTCCCTCCTCCACTTCCTCCTGGCCTCCACTGCCCTCCGACACCAGCTTTAGCTCCGTCTCTGCCACCTCTAGTTTCCTCCTCAGGTCCCCAATCTCTGTCACGCCCTCTGTCACCTACAAAATGAAAACAAATCAGATTTTTAAATGTAAAGCAAGACAAATGAAGGAATTAATGTCTTTCTAGCCATTTTGTTTGCCACTAGGGTTTGGAAATGTGATGATGTAAACTTGTCACATATTATTTTATCACACTGTTTGTACAGTGGTTGCCGTCCTGAAAATAACCATTAGTTGCAGCCCAAGAAAAAGAACTCGCACCATAAGCCCCTCCCATCATGCCCTGCTTCCTAGAAACAATGTAAACTACAGATGCATGATTGGGACAAACAACAAAATGCAGCCTCCAGTCTGAAGCTAGCATTAGCTGACAATCTCAGCTTATCTGGATTAAACTGATGGTCAACAGAATGTGTGTAGCACTGTAGCCTGATGGTGCAACTTTGTCCATCCTACTTGAAAGTAGAGTGGAACATTGGACTGTGAGTAACCCGGTCTGCGAGTGTTTTGCAAGACGAGCAAAAATTTAAATTTGATAAATGAGTGAGGTTTACGTACGCTTTGTCTGCCGGGTATCACATGACGTATGTCACAACTGAGCCGATGGTTCTCGCGCTTCACTCTTATAGTCAGTATTTGTACTGCAACAATGGCCCCTCACGCCAGCCATGATTCTTCATGATTATTTTCAAAGGTAAAGTGCAGGTTAATTTGTTTTATTCTTCCTTTATACTGTATTTTGTATTACTGTAATAATTTTTATATGGATAAGTGGGTGTGGAATGAATCATCTGAGTTTCCATTATTTCTTATGAGGAAATTCGCTTTGATATACGAGTGTTTTGGATTATGAGCACGTTGCCGGAACGAATTATACTCGCAATACAAGGTTTCACTGTATAATAAATCTACTGTGAAGGCAAGAATATTTTCCCTAAATGACTGAAACGGGCTTCTATAGACAAATTTATCTATGCAGTTAAGAGACATACCTCTAGACACGGCACAGAGGAACATTCATGGAAAAGCTGACAGATCTTCTCCAAAGCTTCCTGAGCAAGAGACGCCATGAGGATACTGAGCTGGATCACCTGATGGGAACCACACAGTTCATTGTTAGAGGCAGATATACACTGGATAAATATTTCTCAGGTGTCAATGTAGAATAAAGGGTAAAAAAAAACTAGGGCTGTGCCCAACTAAGAACTTTGTCAGTCAATTTGAATTTAGTTTTTCAGCCTAGACTGTCAGAAAATCAACTGCCATAAATTTCACTGATGACTTCGACCACATTATCTGAACATTTAACAATCAATAAAAGTCAGCTGCATGATGAAAGATTTAAACTGCGACCTATTTAAACCGACTGACTCTAATGCCGGCCGCCATATGGGTTTGTTGGAATAACAAGACGGGCAGCACACGTGTATTTCTGATGAAACAGTGCTCTTACAGGCAGTTTTTCCTTCAGAGACAAAACAAACAAAGAAAAAATGCTTTCATCAGATAAACAGGGAAAGTAAGAACTGTAAATATAACTTTTTCATATCAGCACATTAGATTTGTAAAATGAGCAAAGATTACTAATCATATAATACATTTAGGATGTAGCCTAATGACATGATCACAAGGACATGGTGCAGGAACACTAAATTATAATTGTTCCTATTACTCCCAATAAGGACTAACAGGACAACTGTAACTACCTGTTACCTCACTCTTAGTAAATGTCATTGAAGGTAACAAATTGATTAATTTGTAATTATTTAATAAAGTTGTGAACTGAAAACCATTCCAGTTGTAACTTTAAAATGCCAAAAGGTTGCGCTTTTCTGTTTAATTTGATCACAAATTATTTTAGCTTTGGCCTTCTTGCACTATTTAAACACAATAATAAAACATTACTTTGGGATTTTTGATAAGGGAACAGAGACACTGCATACACTAATGACAAACATGAAATGAGACAATAAATAAGAGAATGTGTCCCCATTAGAAGAAACACAACTGAGATCCTTGATAACAGCAGGATTTGATTGCCAAATATCGAGCGGATAATTGATCAACGTTAATTGAAACCTGTAGCTGAAAACCTTTCTAGACATAGAGCAAATAGATAGGCCTGGGCCACCTCAAAATGGCGTCCAAAGACGGAATCTTCCAGACTGTGGTGCCAACTTGATCAAACAAACTAACATTTTAAACCTTAATTTGCCTGGATACACGCGCCACTAGTCAGCAGTAATTTAACTTGGTCGCCGATAGCTAGCTGCAGCAACTAGCTACAGCAGCAAGCTAGCTCCTCTATTTCTATGATCAGCTGCTTGTCTAGACAGGACGGAGCATCAACACAAACAGAGGGCTCAGGAGCAGCACTGAAACCGCTCAAACAAAATGACAACAATGAACAGTAAACACTAACTAATTAACGTACCTTCTCAGAGGAGCCGTGAGTGTTTTCAGTTGGACATTGTGACACTTGTGTTGCATCGGAGCCGTCGATAACTTTGGTTATTTCTGATACAACCGCATTGACCATTATCTCCAAAATGGCGCCTACTTGCGCCTCCAAATCTGACATGTTAACAAATTGTTGTGTCACCTGTAACAGTTTGGGGCAACAACTTTATAATGACGCAAACAGCTTTTGTTGATGCAGTATTCTCGGTACGGTGTTTGGAAAAAACGAGTCCGACGCGTGTTCCTGCTCTGCGTCGTCTTCTTCTTCTTCTTCTTTTACGTTTCCGCCACCTTCTGGTCTGGTGGGTGTATCAGTATTTTGACGTTCTGTCTGCGTGAGCGAACCTGACATGGCAGGACTTTGTATTATTTTAATCATACAAAAAATATTAAAGACTGCTATACTAAGTCTGGTATTTTCTAAACCTTTCTTTCAATTTAACTCGTACTACTCACAGCCTTCTTCACAGTATATGAAATTCAGAATAAATACATTTAAAGATGTGGGGATTAGAACGCTTCGAAAGTTACTTTAGAATAATCGGAGGTATGTGTAGTGTTTGTTGATATTATGTATACATGTGATTTTTTTCACATTTAAGTGGTGTTCAACATGTGATACTGCTGCTGCACTTGTTAAAATCATTAGCTGTTCACAGATCAGCTAAAAGAGGCTGCAGTTTCACAGTGCATTCAAGATCTTTTGCAATCTTTAACAAACAGGCAACACCACATGAATTTAGGAGACTGCTAGGAAAATAGCATGGCATTTAAAAAAACTTATTACATTGTATTGAAGTGTCTTCAGGATTTCTAGTTTGGCTAAAGTGCAGATGACAAATATAAGTGCAACAGAGTTGAGGAGTTATGTGCCAAAAGGTACATGCTTTTATTTTACAGGGTGCTGAAAAACAAAACAATGTAGTTAAAACTTAAACATATTAGAATCAGGGTCATCTTAGCTGTGTGTTGTGTATATTTCTGAAAACTGCTGTTGGCAATGTGTGTAACTACACAGTTAAATTACTTGTTTCATACTTAGCCAATGAAGCTGATAACATACTGTATGCTGTTGTATTGTGTAATTTTACATATATATCTTGCATTAATATGTAACATTATTTTGTTTATGGCTAAAAATAACTTCGTAACAATAATGTTTTGACAGTTCTTTAATAGCCATCATGTGATATAATTCAACAGACCTTTGCCTTTTGCCATCAACCATCATGCACGTTTTGTGTTACAAACGAAGGTCAGATTCACTCTTTCTTCTGATTGGACCGAACACTCTAAGACCCGCCCTTCTTCCGGTCCAGAGGCCTCTCACTTTTGTGAGAGCACTTCCTGTGTGTCAGTCAAGCAGCCGAGCCAATCGGGTGCTTTTGTCCCTTTGACCGGCAGCTAGTACTACTAACCAAGATGTCCGCTATGTCTGTGTTCCCCATGTGTGTTCGAGCGAGCCGGGGCCTCTTGAGGCTCAGGAGCGGGACAGCCAGTGCCTCCTCAAGGGCAGTGGTGAATGTTGTGCGGACACTCTTCACAGGCGAGCCTCTTGCCGGAACTGGCAGTACGACGGGCGGACTGGCTCCGGCTATACTGCAGGAGAGACTCCAACAACAGCAGCAGCAGAGTCAGGTGGGGCAACTAGCCTGCTTAGGTGCGCTCGATTTTTTACTTCTCAGCATGCTGCGATGTTGGCGGGGAGAACGAATACACAGCAGCTCGTGGGTTCCAACGGGAAACCCCGTCCACACCAGATGCCCTTGTAAAACAAATCGGAGCCACATTAGTATAATTTTTGAACCTCAGGGTATGCGAAAACCTAGCTTATAACATCTTTATATGTCGTTGACAAACACTCCCTGACAGAACGAACTGTTTATTTGTCGTGTTAGGATAAATGCCAACTTCAGAAATGTTAGTTTTCTGTAGTGCCTAACTTGTGCCCCACAGTGTACTGAATGAATGAACATGGAATTAGGGTAGCTAACAGGTTAGCTGCGCCCAAAACCCATGCTAATGTTAGCATGCATTTTTAGTGAAACGAAGTGGGCTAGTCAGTCTCTCTCTGTACCACCTGTAATAGTCACATTAGTTTATCGGTCATTACCTGAGCGCAGTCGGCACATTTCGAACAAAACTGTGCATATATTTGTTCGTACTTTGGCCAACTATGAGAGTTAGCATGTAGCTAGTATCAGTTCATTAAGATAGTTAAGATGCTGCCTCATGACTCGCTAAGTGACATGTTGTGTGCCCCCACATGAATCAGCCCTTCACCGACACACTAAACTAACCATGTCTGTCAGTTTTATCTGGTAGAAAAACAGTGCTGACAGCCAAGGTTGATTTGGTTTCAAGGTAGGAACAGATCCTTAAGCTGCATCCACTGAAGCCCAGAGCCGTTAAGACTGACGAGTTGCGGCATTGAGGGGGACGAAAATGGCTGCAATAGTTCCAAACTGTCATTAAGTGCCATTGTTTTCTGTAGGCGGGGTTTATCAGCAATTACTATTTTTAATGACTTGTACAGCCTTGCAAACTAATTCTGTTATGTTGTTGTAGATAGCTAATTTAGCTAGTTACCTAATCAATAAAAGTGACCCAATATTTGACAGAGACAGGCAAAACATTATAAAACATGTTTTGACACATGTCCTTAACTTAAGATGTCACAAGTATAATCTAGGCCGGAAGTTTTCTTGGTCAGAAGCTGGATTGTTTTTAGGCGGATACACTACTTTAATATGTAAAAGATGAAGACTGTAAAACTATTGATCCATTTTGTGAGGTAATCTAAATTAACTTTTATTATTAACTCTTCATAATTCCTATCGTTACAGTGTGGAGAAACAAAACTTTATTTAATAAGAGTAAAAGTTGATATGACAAGATGATACTGATCAAAGTGGTGATCTAAGTAACACAGCTGATTGATACTGTTAATGTATTTGGAAAAATTTGTTTGCCAGTACAGAATTCGCTTTACCTTTCAAACATTGAAATTCAGACTTTCACTCACTCATTGGTTAAGGTGAAAGACTGTATTTGAATATTAGTGTTTTTTTAAAGTAAAGTTTAATTTGAACTCCTCCCCTCTGGACGGCGTTACAGGTCACTGTGCACCAAGACAACCAGGCACAGGGACAGTTTCTTCCCCCAGGCTGTCGCTCTGATGAACACTTAGCCCATGACAGTATGATTGGACAATAACCTTCAGTGCAACACCTGTAAATATACCTCGTACAGATTATACAGATTCATACAGGTCTCTAGTTTTAAGTACTCTGTTTTTATTCCTATTTATTTCATTTCAATGAGCGTTCCTTTGTCTGTCTGCATCGTTTACTGCCTGTTTATACTGCTTATTTTACATTGTTTGCCCTGGTTGTTCCTTGTTAATACTGCTATTTTGTCATCTTACACAGCCTTATGCTGGTTTACTGTTTACTTGCCCCTTGCATGGGGATATGTACATGCACATTGAGAGCTGATGTACCAGAGTCAAATTCCTCATGTGTCTGACACACCTGGCCAATAAAGCAGATTCTGATTCTAATTTCTAATGACTGTTTTTAAACATCTTTAAAACTGTAATACTGTATGTTTAGTATTTATGATCATTTATGCTTCTCAGGTCTAAATGTGGATCAACTAGGTGTCGATTTTGTACTTTAAAAAGCTGAATTTAATGTCACTTTGTACATTTGGTGTCTGTGGTGATCTAAGTAACACAGCTGATTGATAGACTATCTAAGAAAACCTGACACTGACTCAGTTTCTGTTCTCAAAAGTAGAAATAGGAAAATGTTTAGTGACATTTTTGATTATTATTACTCCCTCCATCCCAATAATTTCATATTCAGCAAGTTAAAATAGCAGATATTATCTCTTTATAACAACCTTGGGGATTTTGACTGAAAAAAGTGGAAGGCACCACTTTGGTTTGGTTAATTGTGGTTAGATCTATTATACGTGTTATCACATTTTTGTAGCCTAGAAAGTGATGTCGTTAATCTCAAAATGACTAAAAGATTAGTTTCTAACATATAGTGATGACTTTGAAGAGGTTACTACTCTCTCATAAGAGTCTGCGTGAGCGAACCTGACATGGCTGTAATCGCTTCATGCTAAGTTCAGGCTGAATGATCGGTGTGACAGTGCTGCACAGGGCTCAGCTGCTGAGCTTTTTTTTGATGTTAACCGAGGTCAGACTGAAATGTTTGGTTTTGTCCAGGGCCAGCCTCCTCCTGAGGGAGGGCAGGGCAAGAGGGAGGGGGAGCAGGCAGAGGACAAGAAGCAGAAAGAGAACACCGCCTACGCTAAGAAGATGGTGCTACGGTTGGCGGGAATCCTGGGACTGGGCGGGGCAGTCAGCATCGTCTACATATTTGGTGAGTTTGGTGACTGTTGAGTGGCCACAGAAGTTTTGAGAATCTGTGGGTCATCCTGAATAACAAGCCTTTTGTTTCTGTAAAGATTTAGTTAAATGTCGTGTTTTTGAAGTATCGACCACCGCACGCCGTCTGTTCTGTCTGGGTGGTTTCAGGTGGGTCAGTGGTGGAGATTTCAAAAACTCACCTGTAGGGATTTTAAGTAAAGGTTAATTCTCTAGTTCCACATTTTTACATGAGGATTTGCTGCTTTGTCTTATGTGATGGTAAACTGAATGTGTTCGGGCTTTGAGAGAAGATATTAGAAGATGGCAAATTGAACTGGACTTGAGGAAATAAAATAAACTGATCATTAATTGGACTGTATCTGCGGTCCCATGGCAGATTATTTTAAATTGATCTGCATGGCTGAATGGGATTTTTTGGGGGGCCTGAACTAGCTCTTTAATCTGAATGAGGTTTATCAGCCTTAGCTTCCTGTGTAGAGGGACGGCCCACGGACGGGTGGAGCTAACAGCTGTCAGCCAGAGATGAAGAGTGACACTGAGGATGAATGAAGGTTATTTCATCTGCTTGTCATGAAGAAAATGCATATGTGAGCTTGGAATCAGATTCAGGTTGTCAGTGAGGTTTGAAGCAGCCGGTTTGGGCTTTAGTCGGTGGCAACAGAAGCACTTGGACGTCAGCTTCCTGTGAGGCAGAGCAGCCAGTATCTGCAGTTTGTGGAGTCATGCTTAAGGATCTAAACCCAGAAATAGCATGTTGCCAGCTTTTCCCAGCAGTTCAGAGGGAGTGTTGGCATTCTGCAGCAGTAAGTCAAGGACAGTCACCACCCCAGGACCCTGTCAGACCCAGTAGAGAGTGAACCGACTGCTTCTGCTGCTGTGTTCATGGAGTCGTAGGTGTTTTAGTTGTTTTATCCTCATGCTGTCCAGTGACCCTGCCAGTTTTGTTTTTACCCTGGGAGGAGGCGATGTTTGTTCTTCTCTTATTTGCTGTTTTTCTGTCTGGTTCCTGAAGATAATGGAGGAACAAAGTATAACCAGAATGTGATGCCACCCTGGGCACCATTGGTTTCTTTGCAGCCCCACAGGCTGCAGAGGAGTGGCTGAGACAGCGTGGACAGAAGATGGAGATGCACTTCGCTTTATAAGTTCAGAAACCACTTTGGAAGTCTCCCTGAATGTCAGAGATTTACCATCTTTCACCTTTTGCTTTCCCACATTTTTTCCTCTCCTCTCATCTGCATCATGGAATATTTCAGGTGGATCAGTGGTGGAGATTTCAAAACCTCCGTATATTTCAATATAGGAATTATGTGGAGTCATTTTTGGAGATACTCTGGAGATCTGGGATTTTAATATGCTCTGGCAAGTTATGCACGTTTACATCTGATTGGTTTCCCAGCACATAGGTTTGTGAAATACTGCTTATGTTTTTCTGTTATCACAAGATTTGGTGATGTACAGGTTGAGGTGATGGTGTGAAAGAAGCCAGATTTACCCAAATGGCTTGACAAAGTCAGTTAACCTTAGAAATTTTATCTTTTCAGTCTAAACACTGTCCCTTTTTATGGAATCTTTCCTGAAGGTGCTTAATGCAGTTGAAAAATATCAGGGCTTATGGGAAAAGTACAGACAACATCTGTTGTCTCTTGAGTGTGACTGTACATTTTTATGTTATTTGGGCTGCAGCTGAGCATTATGTTTATTATCAAACAGTTTTGGTGAGTCATGCATTAGTGTTACATCACAAATTGTCAAAGCCCAAGATCACATGTTCAGATGTGAAGTTTATCTGACCAACATTTTGCACGACAGAACACAGCAGATCTTCACGTCTCAGAAGATGGAGCTAGGAAGCTCTTGACATCAGACTGTTTTAGATTAAATATATGTTGTTTGACTGATTCATGAACAAATTCTTGTATCTCTAGTCTTTAGTAGGGCTGGCAGAGTTTTGAATTAAATCAGGAGCTATCTGATCAAAGAGTACACTAGAATCTTTCAGTCCTTGACAGATTTGCTGGACACACACACTTGTCAGAGTTCAGCGCCCAGCTCTGCCCTTCAGACAAACTCAGTGAGAAAACCTGAATATTAAACGTGCACAAAGCTGTAGCGCTGTGTGATTGTAATACATGTCTTACAAACATGTGAAGGTGTGAACTTGTGTTCAAATTTCATGATGTTATCTTTGTATCGACTCAGTCATCATAACATCTGGGAGCTGGGTTTTCCTGTGGAGTAACGTTCAGAAATACTTTCAAAAGAAAATACTTCTTCCACACAACTGATAAACTTTTTTTTTTTTTTAGGCACCAATTCAATGGATGAACATGGAAACAAGGTATGTTTTATTGTCTCTCTCTCTCTCACACACACAATTCTCTTTGTAAGGACACTCATGGACATAATGCATCCCCTAGCTCCTTACCCCAACCTTAGCCATCAACACTAAGGCCTAACACTAAACCTTAAAATCAAATCTTAATCCTACAAAAGGTGTTTCACGAAGTGACAACTGGCCAAAATGTCCCCACATTCCACAAATGTCCTCACTCTGTAGCAAAAAGATACTTTTGTGGTCCTCACGGTGTAGCAAGTACATGAACACACACGCACACACACGCTCAGACAGCTCCTCCAGGTGTGATCCTCCACACATCAACAGCAGTACCTGTGTTTTAAGGTGTCTTTTCTTTTCTTTCATTACTTCTCTTTGATGTGTGTCAGTGTTCACGTCCCAGGCAGGCGAGCCCCTTCCTGTTGTATAGCGTGCTGTAAAGGGCACATGTCACAACCAGCTGTGACCCGTGTCTGTCTGGCAGAGGCGTGAATGTGCACAGACGTGGCTTTCCTCTTTTTGTGGTCTCTGTTAGAGGTGTTGGTATGGGAAAGGAAGGGAGCACACTTATCTCACCTTCAACGCCCCCTTTTATTCGTCGTTCTTCTGTAGCAGTAGAGGTGGCCGGGCGGCACACTTGGCAGGCGGCTGAGGCATGATGCTCATCTGAGCTGTGATAGTCAGGGACATCTAAGAGCCCAGTTGTCCCACCTCCACACGCTAATGAGCTTCAATTCCGGTCTCCAGGAACCCCCACTGATATCCCAGTGCTGCTGACAGGAACGGGGCCGATCCAAATGTTAACCGCACCGTTAGTGCACAGTCAACTAAGCAAACATTTTAAAAAGGTGAGATTTGATCCAGGTTAGACCAGATGTCTGCTGCAGACTGAAGCGACACTGAAGTCGTCACCAGTTGTCAGTTCAGCCGTTTGCCCACTGTGGCAGTCGCACTACCAGTCTAATAAATCCCAGATATCTAAACTGGTTCAGAAACCTGGTGACTGAGTCCGTCCAAACACTCACATGATATGAAAACCTTTAGAGAAACGGCTACAAAGGACTGACTCTTTGTTGGCTGTGAGATTTCAGTGATTTTTTTTTTCCTCCTGTATTTTATGAACAAACTCATCTATTGATTTGAGCAGCTACTGTAGGTTTTAAAGTCCCTATTGGTAACTTTTTGCCCTTTTGACCACAAAGTATTTGTACATTCATAATGGAACAGTTCAATTTAGAATGTACATTTTGTTTGAGCATTGGAGTTAATTTCCAACTCTCAGTACATATAACAAAATAATTTAAGATCAAACAAAGCTGAAGCTTAGATAAATAGTTTTAGTATCTGATCAGAAATGGAAACAGTATACCTGTTTTTAGTGATTCAAACAAATTATTACGATCAGAAATACTGATACCATATGTGTGCCTTAATGTCAGTATTGTAGGTGTCATATTGTCATAACATCTGACTTGAGTTGTCAGTTTGTCTACGGTCTGTGGTCCCAGTCTCAGAGGCCAGCTCCCAGACTGGGTCCGAGGTGTTGGTCTGGGAAGATGGACCACTTCAAAGGCCACACTTCTCTCACCTTAGGATCCTTTTGTTGGTAACAAAGAGCCAAAGGCCTCAGGACGGCATCCTGCTAAGTGGCCTTTGTGACTGGGACTTTGAAGCTGTCCGTATGGGGAAAGGTGGGCTGTCCAGAGGGAAATAAAACTTATTGTCTTTAACAGCAAAAGGACCAAAGAGTCATCTCAAACTTGTACTTCCAGAAACCTGGTGGTATCTTTTTCCTTCTGTTGAACATAAAATACTTCACAGTTTTCTAATCCACGTTAAACCTGCGTTGTCTCAGTCCTCTTGGACAAAGTATTTGGGAAATGAATGACAACATTACATCATTTTATAGACACAAGGATGAAGATATTTTTGAAGGACAAGCCATCATGTGGCTCAGGATACTCTGACCCTGTGACTTGTTGGTTCCTTCATGATCAGTTGATACGAACAGGGAAACTCACTTGATCCAAGGCCACGTTCATGATATGTATGAAATGTTGTAGCGACGGGAATCAAGTTGGCCAGTAACATTTCTAAAGTCTCTAAGTCACCTATACTGTTGGAAAAACAATCTTCTAGCTTCAGCTTTCTGTCTTTTTTTCCCGGCACTTTCATCAAGTTTGCGGACAAATGTACGCGGCTGTGTAACAAAGTGCGGATGTGGGAAAGCTGAGTCGCTCAGTTCACTTCCTTACGGCCGGGAGGACTGTGTCCTTCAAAGATCACACGTCCCCTCTGCTGCACATCCTGTCGGTAGCGTCCAGCTCCCATCAGACGACACACTTGTCGTGCCAGTGTGATGTGTCTCGTGCCTTCACAGGCACACTTTTCTCACCTCCTCGTCCTGACGCCCGCTCTCGTCCTCAGTGGTCACGTGCTAAATGGGGCTGTGACATGTGGCGTGTGTGGTCTCAGCTTCTGCTTTGGTAATAAAGTTATGTTAGGTATTTTTAGTCAGATAGAAACTTTATGTATTAGAAATGTTTAGTGGAGATAGGATGTCTAGTTAGACTGTTAAATGCTTAGTCATGCTTATGAGTTTCTACAGGGTACATCTGGTCAAGGATAACTAGAGAGAAGAGTTGATGACTGTCAGCAGACAGGATGTTTAATATTATTATTATGACGTGTATAACTGTAGCCTTAGCCATAATATGTTCTTATGTTTAAGTCATGACATGTTACTAGAGGTCGTGAGAATGTTTTTAGCTACACACCACTTAATCAACAGACACACACACACACATTGATTTACTTCATGTTTTGACTACTGCTATGACCAGCTGCAAAGCTGGTAACAGAGACGTCTCGGTTGACGTTTATGTGTAGTATGGGGCTAGCCCAACCGAGGAGATATAATGTATAGGCCTGGTGGGTTCAGGGTCTTTCATCTTACATCTGCCTGCGTGCAGTTTGCAGGTGCAAGATACCTGAGTGTGTAATGTTAATTTTACCTGTGATCCTTTGAATAAATCAGCACTGTTTTGAAGTTACTTGGACTGTCTCGTCTCTCAGAGTTAGCAATGGTAAGAAGAACCAGTCCTTCAGTTATTAGATACTTATTTAGTGTTTCTTTTTCACAATGACGTGATTAGTGTCCTGTCAGTCAGCATCGTCTTTATACTGTGTGGTAGGTTTGTAATAAACATTTTGAAGAGGAGGATATTAATTCACTTTGTCATTACTCTCTCTGCCTTCATCTAAGATGGTATCTTTTGACTGACTGAACACACCTGATCCAGGTAATCAATGGTGAGTAGGGCAGGGAGCGTTGGTAAACAAGCAGGGCAGCGGCCCTCGAGGACCAGGACTGGCCTCCCCTGGTTTAGAGCGTAGCTAACACTAATGAGCATCAGGGTCAACAACAGATCTGGCCTGTTGCCCTCCCTCTTTAACATAAATAAGTTACATGTTAGTTTTCACTTGATATCGCCATCCATTTCTCTGTTTCACAATCCATATTGTCACGTGTTTGGGTCTTGATGTATTGTTACACTCCCAATTTTAGGCCTGAGTAGAGGTTGTAATGGCTGTAAAATCAGTGCTCTTAACCGTACTGTTCGAGTAGCCATTAGGTTTTATGAGGATGTGGGAACCTGGACCATCCTCTGTGCTGTATTGTAAAGGCCTTTCCTTCCCGTTGTCACACATTATAAACCCTCTGGCCGTGTCCTGTCTAGCCAACAGGCAGACGGACTTGCTTCAAAGCAGAGGCACACTTCTCCCACCTTCCTACTGCTCCGCCCCCCTCAGAGGGCACTTGTGCAGCTAACAGTGGTGAAACTATGGGAAGAAGCTCTTCAAAGCAGGCACTTCGTCAGCTTTACGTCTTATTGTACTCAGACTTTTCCCAGCAGGCTGTGAGGTGAAAGCACGGGAAGTTGGGACCCGCTTCTCCCATCTTGTGTTTACAACCTGGGGGAATGCTACTATCACCAGATGCATCACCAGAGTTAGAATTAGGCCTTTCTCACTCCGTCAGCTCCCATGCATGTCAGTGAGTCTTGTCTTTCCTTGAACCACTTTTGCCAGCTGCTGACCACTGTAGACAGGGAACACCCAACTAGACCTTCTGGTTCGGAGCTGCTCTGACCCAGCCATCTCACCATCACGGTTTGGTCCCTGTCAAATTCACCGTCTTCCTTACACTTGCCCATTTTCCTTGCTTCTAGCACCATCTTCAAGAAGTGGCTGTTCATGTGCTGCCTGCTCTGTCCCACCCCTTGACAGGCACCATTGTCATGAGATGAGATCACGTTGATCTCTTCACCTGCCTGTGGTTTTAAAGTTGTGACTGCTTAGTGTAGTTTAGGACAAGTTCTTTCCATTTCTTTTGTGCTACTTTAATTTAGACACGAGAGTCAAGCATGTCTTTGCTGCGACAGACTTTTCTCACCCTCCTGTCTCAAACTTTAAGCTGTTTTCTGTCAGTCGACCCGATGCGGGTCAGAACTGGGCATTTGTTCTCCTTCCTTTTCTTCTTTGCATGTCTGACAGCTAAATATGACAACGTGTGCTGGCCGCCACTCTGCTGCTTCCACTTGCTGTATCTCCAGTTTAGATGGTGCACATGTGGTATCTGTTGTACCCCAGTTCTTTTACTGGACAGATCTGAGTAAAAAAAAAAAGGAGTCCGTCTTTCTTGATTTTAGTGCTGGTTTATTTACAAAGATATATATATATGTATAAAAAGGATTACAGAACATAACCCAGGGCTCCCTCCTTCAGACAAGCTTCTGGAGAAGAGAGACCCTGGAAACCCAGAGCCTAACACATGTATCCGTTGTGGACTAACCCCTTACACAGATGAAGTCCGTCCAACAGACTCCATCTCTTATCTAGAGCCCCACGTGCTTGGAGCAGCTGTGTATTACCTAGTCATAACAAAATGAGGTAGCTCAATGTGTGTGTATGTTGTATGCGTGATGTGTAACTAAAACACCCATTCAGACATAATTCTTACACAAGATTAATACAAAACCAACTGGTGTCAAGGTACACTTAGAGTCAACATCATCTTCTAACCTTGAAGCAGAGCACACATGAGCAGACTTTGAATCTTACCAAACTGCATTAATAACACAAAGTCTAATAATTATCTGACTGATTTATTAATTTCTAACAGTATCTATACAGGTTTTAAAATAGGATCAAGGTTTTTCTTTTTCAGGGACAAGTAATGCATGTGATTGACTATAAATTAGATAAGTCAGAATGTCCTGCCTCGTACTATAGTTAACATTTAATATTTTTGTAATTGCGTTCTTCGTCACACTGTTTGCCATTGTCCTCCCTGCTCTCCCAGGCTGCAGTCGTACTGAGGTGACGATGGGGTCCTAACGGCCTGTTTCGCACCTCGGTCCACTCTGACCCACACAGCACAAGTATCTGCTCACAGCTCTGCCCTGGACAGCAATTCACTGTTGTATGTTAGTGTCCGGTCTCCTCTAATGGCTTATTGTCACTGATCTGTCAGGTTTCACAAGGCCGTTTTGGATACCTCCTTCCAGTATTGTTTCTCCCAAGCTGCATTGTATTATCATGACGATCACACAAACCTTATGAATGCAACGACACGCACGTGGTTCACTCAGGTGAAATAATGTACATCCAGTGTGACCAGTTACAAATGTCTCCTGGATGTTTTCTCTGAAGTGGTTGAATTGTAAGGAAGGTTTGGCTTGTGATGTGTTACCTTTTTCACCAGAAAGTACACAAATCCAGTCAAAAGAAACTTTAACAGGACTTGTTACTGTGTATGAGCAGTGAGGTGAAGTAGTGTGCATCATGGCCACCAGATGGAGGCCTACACCCCAGCTCCACCTCTGCACTGCCACTTCTCCTTCTTCCTCATCCTCATCCTTATTCTGTAAGATCTAGAAGGATTTATTAGATGAAGTGTGGTACAGTATGCATAAAATGATCTTAAAGCTTAAAATGAGCCCTTTCTATCCACACAGGAGCAGTGTCCTGTCATTGAGGCTGCCATGTTGAGCCACCATGTTTTTTACAGTAGCCCTGAATAGACAAAACACACACTGGTGTGAAGTTTGCATTTTCACATCATAGTAGCAGTTTGGCTTGGGAGACGGTTGGAAGAGTAAAAGAAGTAACTGTCACTGTTGTGAGTTTAAGAACTATAATTTGTTAGATGGAGGATCATAGTTGCACTTTAACATAAGAAAAAGGAAGACTGCGTGAATCCCTATTATCACAGAAAGCAAAGACATAAATAAATGAGACTAACTGTGGTCAAATGAGCCGTTGATTGCAAAACCTGGTCACTCCATCTGCCTTTCGATTTGTGTCATGCTTCTTTTCATGCAGTTATGGTTATTGTGTTTGGAGCGGCCAAGATGGGCGCTTAAAGTCTGGCTGAGTCTTTACAAAGAGGCCTAACAAAATTATTTTATTGCACATATTAGTGTGTGTGTGTGTGGGTGTGTGTGTGTGTGTGTGTGTCTTCAGCCTTCTTGAAGATCACACCGTGGTCAAGTGAGCCGCACTTGCTTTCTGCAGCTTGTCCTACATTTCCGATATCACTGTGAAACGGCTGCGAGGGCTGTTTAACACGTTCTGTTAAATGTTGCAGTCTGCTACCTGACCACTAGGTGTCACTGACTCTCACACACTGCACCTTCAAGTCTTATTGAAGTTAACACATTTAAAATTAGAAAGGTGAGTTTATGTTGAGTCCATGTCGTGTCACAGTTTGTTTAATGACCATGATGCAGGTGATCTGCACAGTTTAACACCTGCTGTGCTGATTATTGATCTGGACAGTTGTATTGTTTAATGGTATTTTCTCCTCCAGTAATCCTCACATAATGGTTTCATGCTTTTCCTCCTCACTATAAGCTCCTCAGCCCTTTTCACCTTCTCATCCTTGGTTTCTTTTCCTTCATGTTTGTGTTTTTCTCTTTTAGCCATGTGTTCTACCTCTCCTGCTCTTTGTCATTTTCTTTCTCTGTTCTTTTCTCCTCCCCGTCCTCTGTCCTCTTCTTAATGCTTTTCCATGTACCACATATAGATATTGCATGAAAATGAGTTCTAAAGGTTTCTCTCAGGTTTCTTGTCAAACATATTCATACTGTTGATGCAACACTTGGGGGGGGGGGACGACACATGCACCCTCCTTGTGAGGAAACGTGCATCTGTTTAAACAGCAACAAGACTGATGTGAAGAGTTTTGTGATCACCACAAACAAACCCTGGGTTTTCACACCACCAGCACTGACTGGTGCTGCTGTAGTGCTGCACGTTGACTGTCAGCGCACTGCATTGATTGATGATCAGTTGGCTATTGGTGTGAACAGACTCTAATCAGGTTTTCTCCTTTTTGCTTCTCTGACAGATTCCAGATGAGTTTGACCGAGGTGAGTGTGAGCACACTTTTAACACTGGCTGTGTGTGTGTGTGTGTGTGTGTGTGTGTGTGTGCGCGCGTGCACAATAAGAACTTCCTTCTTATTTAGTCATCATTTCACTCTTTAAATGAGAAGCCGTCACTGAGGTCAGATCAGGGTGAGAGCCTAACTGATTTGTTATGTTCAGTGTCTGGCAGTGTTGGTGTACAGTGTTAAGTTGTTTTAAAGGGTTTTGACAGCGTCTTTAATCGTCCACTTTAGGTTGTGTCTAGGATGTTATGTTATGGTTTAGTTTTATTTTCAATGTTAAATGTTTTTCTGAACCAGTGCTGAAAGGATTAGATTATAAAGCAGCATGAACAGTCGAATAATCATCATTTAGGAAGATAAATCTTAGTAACGAGAGATGTGGGTTAAAGCTTCTTTAGCACTTTTGCATTTCTCTGTTTAATGTAAAGAGAAAAAAGTCATTAACAGGTCCAATGCTGTCAGGTCCCAGTTTCTCCAGTGTGAGTATTTGCTGGTTTTCTCTGGGGTTTGTTTG
>NW_018128174.1:81273-100264 GCF_001952655.1 Monopterus albus | reverse complement strand
ACTACTTTCTGACATTCTGTGGTCTGACCAGTGACTCATTTCATCAAAGATCATCATCTGTCATTAGTTGCAGTGCTAGTTGTGGGCATGACTTTGGGTTGTGGCAAGTTGACAATGTATTTTATGTCTGGAAACGCCAAACAACCAGAGGCCTGACAGGTGCTTGGGTTTCACTGCAGATGTGTTTAAGAAAATGTGTGTGTGTGTGTGTGTGTGTTGTATTCACACTGCTTTGGTCCAGATGAGTCCTCCTCCGCCTTCTACTGAGCATGTGTGTCTTTGACACCCTGACGAAGCTCACTGGGGTTTCATTGTGTGTGTGCTGGTGTCAGGGTTTGTGTGATTGATGGATCACTCTGCAGAGCCTAGGTGGCGCTGCCAACTGCTCTCACTCTGTGTGTATATGTGCATTTATACCAACCATCCATCTGCCCCGGTCCCTTCTTTCATCCCCCTGTTCTGCCAATGAGACTGCCCAACAACACAAAACACACACACGCATCTACATTCTGGTGATCCACCCATTTGGTAGTAGGACAGAGGACACAGCAGCCTCCAGTGATTGAATCATTATACAAAAGAAGAAAAACAGCAAAGCTGCCCAAAATACGACTTTAAACAAATGCTTTCAGTCAACGCCGTGTTTCAAAGTTTTCTCTTTTGGTCAATTTGTTGCTGACATTTTTGACTAAATGTTTTAATGAACAGCTTTTTGTTCCTGACAGAGTCGAGGCCAGATTGACTTCATCAAACAAAAACTGACTAAATCTCCACATCATCGACAAAAAAATGGAATTTAGAAACGTTGACTTAAGAGGAGAAAACAAATAAGTCCTCAACACTCGTGGCACCATGAGCTACGTTCTTATTCAGTCTGTCAGGCTTTTGTGGCCAAGTTTCAGTTTTAGTTCTTTGTCCTTTAAATTATTTGGATGAACTTTAACCAGTTCTTCAGTTTGCTGAAGTCTGACTAACGTGCTCTTGGTGTAACCTTAAATTTGTCTGGTGATTTCAATGCCAGCTCTTAAGTTCCTGAATTTCGTTGTCTCCAGTTAGACTTTTCTTTTCTTGTCCTCACTATAAATGACTTTTTCTTCACCATTGGCGTATTCCCATTAGCTCAGTGGGAATACTTGAGACTATAAGATGCTGTATTCTCACATGGGCTCACTTGGACTTTATGTGGACATTTTATGGAGCTGGCAGGGCAATGTCTGTCTGGGTCAGTCGACCCAGACATTTGCCTTCTCACATACAGCTCCCCTGTGTAACATGCACTTTAGATGATTTCAGGGTGTCAGTGCATGTCTCAAAGAGGTGGAGTCCGTTGTCAATAACCCACGGTGCAATGAGTCTAACAACACATTTTTATGGTTGCACTGAGCTCCGGTGATGTGCAGACGACACTGGAGCTGACACTGGTTAACTGTTGCTTCTGGGTTTTCAGATCCCCCTGCATCAATTGGACACTAAGCGAATTCTGATCGCCTGCTGCTTCTAGTAATCATTTCATCAATAACACTCTCTCCCAGGGTTCAGCGTGTCTGTGCCCACACATATTCCTCTCCCTGAGTCCATCGATCCTAAAAACTCCCCAAGGTCCACTTTGGTGACTGACTACAGAACTCCATCTCTTCATCTCCCTGTCTGTAACTTTATTACCTTCTCTCTTCTCTTTGTGTCTTTTCATCTTCCTCTCTGTCTGTCTGTCCATCTGTCTTCATATCCACCCTGGGTGCTGGCTCCCCCAGGTCTGCAGCTCATACAGCTAACGTGGTGTTTACAGCCAGCAGCTTGATTGTTTTACCAGAGTTGCTGTTCTGACTGAGGCCGAACTAAAACGGAACAAAAGGTAAATAAAGTTTGTTTGGACAGACAGACAGACAGGAGAGGTTAGACACATGGGCTAATTGATGGATGGATGGACTGATCAACAGATGTAGGGGTGTAGGTGCAGGCAGAACTGGGCCTCGGGGGCACTGAGGTATTGATGAAGGCATTGTTAGTATCAGCAGGTGATCAGAATTCATTTAACAGGAGAGTTCTCTCCTGGCAGGTCAACCTGATAGAAACCTCACAGCTGTCTCTCCGCTTCTCAGGTGAACACTGGACGACAACATTCCTATTTAGATGTTGCTGACTTGTTTCTCTTGTCAGTGGATGAGGTGCACAAACAGCCAGCTGGTGTGTGGTGTCACAAAACGCTGTGAGACTGGGGCTGAACCCAGACGGACACCGGCCATTAAGGCTAAGGATTCACTGTAGTTAAACCAGCTTCAGGTGGTTTTGTCATCTTGAGTTAAACTGAGCTTACTGGCAGCAGCGGTTGGTGGATGAAGACCTCACATGATCATGACACCACCATCATGTATCGTTTTAATGGAAGGGAGATAAATGATACTGAATCATTACCTACAGAACTGATAAACGGTTCCCTTCACGTTTCCCATTAGCCCTCAGCAGAGTGATGAGGGCCAATCATGACCCAGAGACCTCAGTGGTTGGGGCCAAATCATCCCTGATGAGCTTAGGGGCCAGGGCAGAAGGTGATGATCCCTCAGGGAGTGAAGAGCGATAAACACTGGTCCTTCATGCCGTCCCTCTCCTCCTCCGTCATCCCTGTTCCTTTTCATCTTCACCTGTTCCTTCGTCCTGTCATCCTCCTCATCTTCTTTCAGTGTTGTCTCTTCCATCCCAACCTCCCCCTCTGCCACCGGGGCATTCCTCCTCCTCCTCCTCTTCTGGGCAGCAGGTGAACGGAGGAATGGATAATTGATGGATGAATATATAAATGGGGCTCATGGGACAGGCTTGGCTACAGACTCTGTTTGGATGTCAAGTGGCGGCTGTCGGCATTTGTACGGGTGATGCAGAGGAGTGTCATCATAACCATGACAAGCAGGAAATGTGACACACGTGCACATGCAATACACAACAGTCTTGAATTTCATGATCCTCACAGGCGATCAGTTATCTACCCAGTCTCCTTCGTCATGCAGAAATACAGAAACACATCTAAAGATGTAGTAAATCAGCAAGTTCTCCGTTTTCTAACATTTTCAAACAGTTGTTAAACACTTAACTGACAGCAGTATAACACAAAAAGAAAATCACTCATTGTGAATGTTCGTCATGTTAACTGGCTGGATTAGCTGTGTAGGCGTCTTCCTGGTGAAGTCCAAAATGTCTGACTGTCTTTACAGTGAGCACTCAGGATTTTAGGAAGTGTTCTCAGAATAGTCATGAGACTTTTAACACTGCACTCAAATGCATCACATGGCCCAAGCAGCTGGACTTTGGAGAAGCAGACTAGGACGCTGAGAAAGCTGAAACAGTCTGTTATTTGATTAACCGGTCAACAGGACATTTATCTTCAACACATTTGATTCTTATTTTCCATCAAAAATGCCAAAACATTAGTTGGATTCATTGTGTTAAGATGAGCTTTGGCAAATTGTTTCAGGCTTTGGCAGCAGCAAACTGGATGTCTCTGGGTTTTGGACTGTTATGTGGACAAAATTTAGAATTGACACATGGGCTTGGGCTATTTACAGACATCACATAGATTAAACAGTTAATCCATTAATCTGACAAGTACTTGGTGGACTGTTTGATGATAAGAATTGTTGGTTGCAGCCCCACTGAGGTGTGTTAGTCCAAACTGAACACAATGACACCTTATGTGTCCTATAAATAGCACCTTTCTCACCATTCATGTGTAAAGTGGCTGCCGTCTCCTGGAGGTCGGGCCTCGCTGCCGTCATCGCATGGAGACAAAACAAACGACTGATGGAGGAGAGGAGATGTCGGAGGAGCAGGAGGTGGGAGGTGGTGTTGCATAGCAGATGCCAAGCCTGACCGCAGCTTTTGTTGAGGGTGGAGGCCCCCCATCCCTCTCTCCCACCTCCCTTCTTACCTCTTTCTTCATCTCTCCTTGCTCTGATTTCATCTCTTGTTTCCTGCCTTCTTCTCTACACCCTTTTCCCTGGTTTTCTTCTTTCCCTCTTTTTGTTTGCTCCTCAATCATCATCCTGTTCTCCTTCCTCTTCTGTTATTCTTTCTTCTCATCTTCCCTTTCATTCATGCTTTTGTCCTCCTCCTGTTCACACGTGTTCATGTCAGACTTTGGACTAGGGAGCTGGCAGGGTACAGTCCATGTGACATCTGGGCACAATGATTTGGACACTTGTGTTCTCACACACAGCTCCTCCAGGTAATGTCTATGAGTCCAGGGTTGCAGTGCATGTCATACACTCCTCTGTCCTCCCCCATCACCACCACCTATTAACATCATAAAAGCCTGCCTTAATCTATCCCCTCCATCCTCCTGACACACATACACACACATCAGAGAAGGCATCTACACATACTCACAAGGCTGACATCAGGTCTACACTGCACACACACTCACTTTTCCTATTATAGTGTGTGTTTGATCGGGGTCCCAGGGGAGTGGTTACTCAGCAGCCACGCTTACACACCCACGCTGCATTAGAGTGCATGTTATCTCCCCACTTCATTTCATTACCGAGAACACACAAACCTTGTTTACTCAGGGACCCAGAGGCCGCCTGCCTCAGTCCTCCTGGCGTCTAGCACCTGACTGGTGACAGTCCAGAACCCAAATATATTTAATTTACTGCCACAGAGGAAGTGATATAGATGATTAATCAATGTCCAGAATAGGAGCCTGGCAATTTTCTGTTGATTAAGAGTGGGGTGTTATTTCAGCTCCAGTTTCTAGCACTGTCTATGACATCCTGTAGGAATGTCTACACAGAGGGCGTCTAGACATGGCTGGTCTCACCTGGTCTGTCAGGACAGTTTCTGTTTTAATCAGCTCAGCTGTCTGCACCACGGAGGTATTAGGGTAGGGGTCTGCACCACGGAGGTATTAGGGGTCTGCACCGCGGAGGTATTAGGGTAGGGGTCTGGGTCTGCACCACGGAGGTATTGGGTGTCTGCACCGCGGAGGTACTGGGGGTCTGCACCACGGAAGTATTAGGGTAGGAGTCTGGGTCTGCACCATGGAGGTACTGGGGGTCTGCACCGCGGAGGTATTGGGGGTCTGCACCGCGGAGGTATTGGGGGTCTGCACCGCGGAGGTATTGGGGGTCTGCACCGCGGAGGTATTGGGGGTCTGCACCGCGGAGGTATTGGGGGTCTGCACCGCGGAGGTATTGGGGGTCTGCACCGCGGAGGTATTGGGGGTCTGCACCACGGAGGTATTAGGGGTCTGCACCGCGGAGGTATTGGGGGTCTGCACCAGCAGCTTCACGTTTTGTGTTTCACTTGTTCCGCCTATAACACCAAGCAAAGCTTTAAGTCTGTTCTCTTCCATTTTATTTGGTATTGCTTCGTGTATTGGGCCGCAGCAAACACTTGTCTAAAACGTGCTCACTTTGTCATTACTGAGTGTAGACTGATGGGCCAAATGGCAGTTTTATCTACTCAGAGTTAAATGTTCAACACAATAAACCACAAAACATGAAGGGGTTTGAATGCTTTCTGAAGCCACAGCCACATGTGAAAGTGCATGTGCCCAGTCAGTGCATCGGGACAGCAGCACAGTGGCAGATGGCCTTTGCTTCCTGCTTCAGCATGCTGCAGTGAACTCTGGGGGATTGTATCCCCTGGGACCAGAGCATCCAAGCTTCAGCTTGTGTGTTTGGAGATGAAGACACAGAGAGCCGTGTGTGTGTGTGTGTGTGTGTGTGTGTGGATCATGTTATTGTGTTCCTGTTTGCAGCAATGAACCCGCTGCCTCATGGGAAACAAAGTCTTTTTATTATTAGTCATTGGTTGACAGCTGGAGGGGTTATTAGCCAGCGGACTTGCCTCGCTGGCGTATCAGCACCATCGTCAGCGGGCTCATTGATTAGTTCGGGGGCTGCAGGCCATACCATGTGACTCCTCTGATCACCTCACAGATAATTGACCAATCAGATCACACCCTGCTTTGTTCTGTTCCTGTTGAGGTGAGAGTGAAACACCAGTGAGCTTCGTCAGCGTTTGGTGTAGCTTCATTTGTGCTGTGGTTGGTTTGACAGGTATGACATCAGTGAATGATATTGTAGAGGTTCGTAGTTGTATAAAGTCATGTGCTCTATTTTAACTTCTAATAATTACATTGATTGCATAATATTTTTTATTATTTGGAAAAACTGCTAATTTGATCAGCCTGCCTGTTTAGGAGACGCTGTATTTAGCAGACGTACACAAGGGCTCACACAAACAGATACACAATGTATTTTATTTGTCACATATGGTGTGAGGCTTTCCATCTATTTATACAGGGGACGTTGACCTATCGCCTGTCCTCGGTACCCTGAGCTCTGCAGCCTTCGGCTCAGAGGAATATTGGTGTAAAACTAAATGAATTCCAGAAGTAGTCACCCCCCATGGGAAGGTTTCAGCATTTCATTGTTTTTCACGGTGGCAACTCATTTGGAGCAAACACTGAGAACTTTGTTAGGTAAATGCAGAAACAGATCATCAGTGGGTGGAGTCAGGTGGATGGTGATCAGCTTTGGAAAAAGCTCGCTGTGTCCTATGAGCTGCTCCATTGGGCCGGTGTTTCCTGAGAGAACTAGTTTTTGGAGCCCATCAGAACCCAGGCTGTGCTCAGGTGGTTCACCTCTATTGATGTGGATCGAACTGCGTCATACTTTCTTTGTCTTTGATAATTTCATAGTTCAGCCATCTTCTCTTGTGTTTCTTCGTTTCTCTTCTATTCAACAGTCCAGACCTGAAAATGCAGAATTATTATGCAAGTATTCTAACAGCTTACATTTGTAGGTCGTTCTCCACTGTCTCTGCTTTCTCTGTATGTCCCTAACACGTCTGAATTAAATGATTCCCCGACTGTGTTTAAACATTTACCTTGACATCTGTTGAACAGTGTTTCCTCTGTGTGGTTTCCCTTCCATCTTTCAGATCCTCCGGTTGTCCAGCAGTTGAAAAGAACCTACAAATACTTGAAGGACTACAGACAGGTGAGTGGGTGAAGATGAATAAATGCTACTCTTCCTCACCAGAATTTATGTGTTTCTTTGTTTTGCACATTATTTATTGTGGTTTAAAATGGTGCATGTACTGATTCATGCATGTATACAGACTTGTATTTGTTCATGAGACATCCGATGTCCGAGACCACTCTTCAAAACTCCAGGCAAAATAAATGTGGTCACAATAATTGAAAATGATTAAAAACAAAACGGAATAAATTGAACTTTGAGTATCTGAATTGGTTTGTCTTTAAAAGTTCCTGCAGGGATTGCTGTGTCTTTGTGCATGTGATCAGTTTTGGTCTCAAAGTACAATTATAATCATTAACTATATTAACCCTGTGAGTTCTGTCCGAGTTATGACGTTGGCCAGTTCTGCCGTTTTAAATTTAGCCTGTATGAACAGGTGATACTTGCAGTCGTCCACACTGCCACTTTTATCTTTTGGTACATTTATTAAAAAAAGCAAATTCACAAGCTGAAATGCAAGTGCATTACTTTAATCTCCCATGACTAGCTAAATCTGTTGGTTACAAAAAACTCCACTTCTCTTTAACGGTGAGAACCCCCTTATTTTTGATGTTCCCTTTGCTGGTTTTTAGCTGAGTTACCAGAATTAATAGTGACGATTTGAATAATGTATTACTGTGAAAACCATGATGTCATTTGTACTGTACTTGACACAGGACGGGAGGTGTTTTTATGCTGATTCCTGGATAAGGGAGCCCTGTCTGACCACACATCTCAGTTTCATCTGAGATGTCTGCAAGAAGGGTCTAAAAACAAGGTTTATATTTTAGGCTTGGATTTTCCCCTAGTGCCCTTGGCAATATTATGGAGAGTGTGTATTCTGTACCTTACATCAGATGCTTTTGTCCAAAGTTACTTAAAACAAGTGCACTCAACACATGTAGGAGCTAGTTATCCAAGGTGTAGTGTTTCCCCCTTTAAATGAATAATTAAAAACATGTTCAGTGCAGCAGTGTGAGTCATGAGTAAGTGCTATTAACAGTATATTCTGTACCAGAAACAGTTTTAGTATTAACTAGACAGCACTCAGAGTTCAACCTCCACCAAGGGCAGCTCAGTTATTCCACAGTGTCATAAAAACAACATTTCCCTGATAGTTTGAACCTGGTATACGACTGCTTGACCATGAAAACCTGCTGCTGCCATTTGGAGCAACGCTGATATTTTTATTGGTTTGAAAGTCATGCAGTTCAAGTCTTACAGTTTTATTTGTAGGTTATAGCGCAGGAGCACAACAACAAGGGCATAAGGTCTAGACTTCACAGCATCCTCCTTGAACAAACCACTCAAAGACATGACAGGCATCCACTTGTTAGTTTAGGGGTAAAGCGGGGACTCCAGTGAGCGGTGGAGCGAAGCGGTGAAGACGTCACATTCCTACAAATTTGTATTTTGCTTGTTCAACCAACAGCTGTTTGATAAACTGCTCATACAGCCTCTGTTACTGGAGGAGCGCAGCCCCTCGAGACCGACGGAGGAAAAATACAGTGAAGCAAAGTAGGACATCCACGCCAACCCACGATGTTATGGCGAGTGACGGTTAAGGGAAGCACGGGATGAACCTCTCGTTAGGTTCCAACAGTGGAAATACAGCTATAATGTGAAACTGGAACACTGCTGTGCTCTGAACGAGATGTAGCTGCCTGCTAGCTAGAGCTAGCTTGGTCAGATAAGGAGCACTCACATCCATAGACTTATAGGTCTATACATATACTGTCTATGTCTATGCTCACATCTCTGAAAAGATCAGAACAATTTCTAAATTGGCATTACTTGGACAGACTGACCACATATTCTCAGTCTAAGTCGTCACTTTGTCACCTGAAAAACTGTCAAAACTTAATAACGTGGCATAAAACCAGTCTTATAAATGAAAATGTTAACAGCTTTGAGCCTGACTCCAAATCTCTGCCATCAGGCTCTCACCCCGCTGTCGCTGCACAGAGTCGATCCCACCCCAGCTGTGGGCCGTGGCCTCGCTCGGTTCCTTCGGTTCCTTCAGTCCCGGTCTGACACAGCGGGGTGGACTGAGTGATAGCACTCGGTTGCCGCTGACAGTGAGCGAGCAGCTGTAACTAACTCTGGGCTTTGTCTTTGTATGCGATCAGAGTGCTCAGCAGCACAGCCGTGCACTTTGACCAAAAGTGGGCTCACATATAGCCAGCAGCCTTTCCAGCACTCACAGTGGTGAAGAGTCATTTAAAATATTCCTGTATCCAAATTATGAGACAGATCAGCACCAAACTCTAATCGGTTGTTTCATGGTCCATATCTCTCAAACATTTCATCCGAACCTGTTCAGGAGTTTTTGGGGTATGCTGCTAACAAACAAACCAGCAAGCTCTCTTGGTAGAGGTAATATGGTAGGCAATATCTTGATAAGGGTATAGCCCAACTTCCTGTTCGGGTTTTTCAGAGCAGTAATATGAGCTGACTTTGGCTCCTGTAAAGGGAAAGTGTTATCTACAGCCTCTTGGATAAACCTTTCAGCCCTAATTATAAAAGGCTTGTTGTTATTATCCCTTTAGAAGCTAGAATTTCCAGAATGTACTCAGCCTTCCTACTTCCTCATCTGACGTGGAAGGTGTTGTGAAATATGTTTTTGGTTAATTTGCTTTGATTTCTGAAGGCACAGTGTGACCTGCTGTCTGTGTCTGTGTGTCTGTGCACTGTGGATGACATCAGATGATCATTGAGCCGACGAGCCCGAAGCTGCTGCCGGACCCTCTGAAGGAACCGTACTACCAGCCTCCGTACACTCTGGTGCTGGAGCTCACCGACGTCCTGCTGCATCCGGAGTGGTCGGTGCGTCTCCTCACACTCTCTGTTCCTCTAAGAACCAGCTCTAAAACGTGCTGTCCAGCCACGCTGTAACTCAGATGTGTCTGAACGGCCACAGTGGAAATGAAAAGCAGTCTTCTGTTCTTCTTCTCATTCTACCTCTGCCCTCCTAGATTATTACTCTGCCTTCCCCTCCACACACACCAGAGCTGTGTAGAAACACACTTCCCTTTTCCATTTAAATCAGGTCACTACATTAACATGGCAGTGCTGCTGGTACACAAGGTTTAGAACAAAAGTGCAGGTTCAGCACAATGCTGTGTTATCCATTTCTGGTAAGTTACTTTGTAACGTCATCACCATATTAGGGGTTTTCATTACACATATAAACAAAGCTTGCAAAGGGAACTCCACTGGTTTTCCAAAGTGGCGTGTTGACAGGTTTGGGGAGTCCTACTGTGCTAATAGTACAAAGCCTGTGGAGTCTCCAGACGGGCTGTGCCCAGTCTCATAAATGTCCTCAAGTGATGTCACTTGAGTCAGTATTAACCTGAAAACTCCATGTACAAGACATAAACTGGAGGTGTGGTGCTAGAAAGAAGCAGCTGACCAGACCTCTGTAGCTGCTGGAAGCTACATTAGCTGCTACATTAGCTAGCATAACACACCTCAATCGCAAACTCAGCTGTTGGAGCTGAAGTCGCATTGTGGTAATGTAAGCACCAGACTTTGACAAGAATGTGTGGAATAAAAATGGTCTGTGCTTTTGCTGCATCAGTTTTTGATTGAATTTCTGTTAGTATGTTGTGATTATTGCAGTGTTACAGGAGTGAAATGCTAAATCAGCAGAGAACCACGAGCACCAAGTCGTTAGACTGCACTGACGGTACTGACTCACCACTGTTCCCCTAACCCTAACCCTAACGAGTTTGAGGGTTAATGGATTTATGAGACAGGAGGATGTAGGTTGTGTGTCAGAGGTGTGTCCCACCACCTGTCGGCTTGCCTTGTCATCTGCTGTGCGTCTGACAGGTGTGCAGCAGCTGTAACTCAACACCTGTTGCCTGTTAAATCAGACAAACACACACACCTAGTAGAACCCACCACTTGCTTGTTCTGGTTCCACACTAAACTAGGAAAGACGTTTATGTTACATGAGCAGGCAAACACAAACCCTAGAAGACGCTGCCTTCCCTTCCCTCTGCAGCTTTGTGCAGGTCTCCTCAAACCAGCAGCCTGCTGGTGCGGTCCAGTTAATAATTAATATTTTTACCTGTCATTACGTTATTTCCTCAGAGGACTGTGGCTGCAACTTGGTCAGATGTTATGGCCAAGTCAGTCAAAGGTTACCAGAGCAATTCCGGTTTCTAAAGTTGGATCAGTGTTGTATGTTTGTGCAGCTCTGTGTGGATGTGTGCAGTTCACAGGCCGTGCTGCTCTGCACCTAAACATCACAACCCGTTGATTGCTTTTGTTTTTACTCTTTGTGGTTCCAGTTGTCGACAGGTTGGCGGTTTAAGAAGCGCCCGGGCATCGACTACCTGTTCCAGCAGCTCACGCCGCTCTATGAGATTGTCATCTTCACCGCAGAGACCGGCATGGTGAGGCTCGCACACTGGCCTGGGGGTGATTCAGTAAACAGAAAAAATCTTGAGCAGCTTCTGTGTGATCCACGGAGGTGCTAATATGGTGATCAGTCAGATCTCTGGGCTGTGTCGTCTTGTTTACATTTAGCTGAACGCAAAATTCACACACACAAACAGTGCGTTAAGGTTTCCTCAGATCAGTGTAACACTTCAAGTTTTTACTTGTTTACAGTTGCATCCAAATATTATTCTTACTGAGAGGACAAAGAAATGTGCCGGCGCGTTTTGGCCGATGATGATTATCTTGTTTGTTCTGTGTGTCTCCAGACTGCGTATCCTCTGATCGACAGCATCGATCCACAGGGTTTTGTCATGTATCGCCTGTTTAGAGATGCAACGCGCTACGTGGAGGGACATCACGTTAAGGTACGATCTGCGTGTGCGTGTTTGTACAGCCCACAGGTGGCATCTGCTGCAGCCTTTCTCAGTGGGAATAGAGGTGATAATATTCAGTTGACACTGCTTCACAGAGGTGTGCTGTTAAATTGTGTTACATTAAACAGAGACATGTTTCTATTATTGAGTCCTTCCCATTTATATCAGTGAGGCTGAAACTGTTTGTACCCAAAATGAACTCTGTCACCTTCATGAAGGAAGATTTGTTGCAGGACTGTTGGATTAGAGTGACTTAGTTTGAGCTATGTGTTCCTAATAAACAGACCGCTGAGTGTAAATAACACAACAAAGTAACTTTAATTAAAAGTAAAATTACACAAATCTAATGGAAATATTAAAATAACTGACCAAATCCAGATAAACATTTCATTTATTTAAATGTGTGAATGTTTATATGACAGTCTGTGACACACACAGCTTCAGCTGTGCCGTTTATCCAGAACCACAACGATACGATATACTTGTGTTATTCACAGTAATTAATTCACAATGATCATTTTTATTTAGGTCCAGCAATTTTCACTTGAATTTTAAAGCTATTATTGTGAAAAAAGCCAAAGTAACATTTCATAATGACTTTTATTTTCTAAACCTGTGGTTCTGTGGCACAGCTCCTCCCCTGAGAAACCTGATCAGGAAGGAGGCTCCACATTACCCCCCATAGCTGCCTTCTGCCGCTGACATTGATTTCTCCTCCTCACCACAGATCTCCCTCACCCCTCCTGTCCCTTCCATCACACTCTCAGGCCTCATTAACCCTCTGCCTCCTCCCTTTGCTCCTATCTTCCTCTTATCCCACCTCTCCTTTGCCCCAGTCTTTCTTCTCTCCTCCCTCTTTTCCTTTGCTCCTTCCAAGTTCCTCCCCCTTTCCTTCTGTCTCCCTCCAACTCTCTCTGAGCAGTCAGAACAGTGTAAGGAGCTGTTTAACCTACTTACCAGAAAGAAGACGCGTTTATCTCAACTCCATAACGCCAAGACAGACCTGAATGCAACAGATGCTCAGGGAGAGTTAGAAATGCTGCATATGTCAAGAGAAAGTTACTAACAGTTCCATGAAATTAGAACATTGTCTGTGGATGTGCATTTTCTGCCACCTGGGGTTATAATCCAAACACTATGAAAACTGTTAATGACTAAAACGACTGTAGCTGTGTGAGGCTGTGATCTCAGAGCTGGTTTACAGTACGTTGATACTAAAGATGGTTTTTAATTCATATCGTCTTTGACTAATAACTACAAATGTCAGTACAAAAGAAATGTCTGAACCTTTTCCTCTGTGGCATCAGACATCAAATTTCATGCTTAATATACTGTAGCTGACGGAGCTCGGTGTTGGTGTAACGCACATCTGCAGCACCGGATCACGCCACTGGCTTGTGTGTCACAACACACAGAAGTAGAAGCACAGATGGCATGAATATGATGAAATGTTTGCATTTCTGGAAATGTCTCAAGTCAGCTCTGCAGTCGCCACCTGAAGCAAACTGTTGTATTTAAACCTTAAACCTAAAATAAGATGAACTAGTATCTGGAGAAATGATCACTAATTCACTCAACAAGTCTGACAAAATCTTTTTAAGAAATTCAACAGGCTACAGACATTGGTCATCCTGTTGGACCACAGGATGGATCACGTTGCACAGTCACAAGCTAACGCTAATGCTAGCTTTGGACTGCAGGCTGCCTTTTGTACCATTTGTCCCAACCAGGCATCCATAGTTCTGCTCACGACTGATGAGAGTTGGTGATGGTGTAACTTTTGTTTTCTGAAAATCAACTCTAGTCTTACTAATAGTAAGTTTCAGGTGGTTTCCGTTGCACAAACCTACAGATCTGTTCATCTCCCCTCTGAAGGTCTGGTGCTCAACAGTTTTCATAAAACCTACCAGCTGACACGATGCCTGACCGTGTGTCATCATTTGAATTCAAAATGGAGATGAATTTACCTACATATCATTATTGTCCACCTGTGTACGTGCAGACACGTCATTTCAGGTTTACCCAACGCACACACACTGAACGAAGACAGATGCCTCTTATTCATTCACTCAGAGGAGGATGGTCGGATGTCTCTGCACACACACAGCAGCAGGTTCTGGGGGGGGGGGTCGAGACAACAAGCAGCGTCCTTCTCCATCTGTCTCAACACACACCAGCTGGGGCTTCCAGGGAAAGTGTGTGTGTCCTCCTGTGGTTGTGTTCAAAACCATCACTGTGAGGATACTGTCTGGTCCTCACACCTTCAGAGCTTGAGGGTTCAGACTCAGGTTAGGACCAGGTTTAGGTCAGGGTTAGGGACTAGGGGCTGCATTATGTCAGTGAGTGTCCTCTCAACTATAAAAAGATGTGTGTTAATCTCCATAAATGTTAAGGATCATTAAGATAATAGTCACTTCTTTTATTAGGCCTTAAACGGTCAACAGGGCCCCTGAGCTTATGTTGAGTGGAGCAGGTGGAGACAAGACCATTAAAACAACAGCACAGGTCCAAACATCACACTTTGTCTGTAGCAGAACATCACAGGTGTCTACATTTGTCCGTGTCTTGTCTTCTTCAGGACGTGTCATGTCTGAACCGGGACACCAGTAAGGTGATTGTGGTGGACTGTAAGCGGGAGGCGTTTAGCCTGCAGCCCTTCAACGGCATGGCTCTGAAGAAATGGGATGGAAACTCTGAGGACCGAACGCTCTACGACCTCGCCAACTTCCTCAAGAGTAAGACGCGGAGTGAGGCCTTCGGGGTCCAGTGTTGTCATCTGTTTAACTGTTGTCCTTTGTTGTATGCAGTCGTAAAAATGGGCTCTGGTCTTAAAATGGTTTTAAACCTGCATTAACTAAGACTTGGCACAAAGTTGGATAAATCAAGTAAAAAAAAAAACAAACTGCAACGTTTGTGATTTGTTGTCCAATTAGCAGAAAGCAGCACATTTTCCTGGATTAGTAAGATAAGTCATTTTGTTCAGTCTGTGTCAGACATAACACTGCAGGCAGTGGCACGATCCATGTAGCATTTTCATGAGAAGATTTTAACTCACGGTTACCTTATAATGCTGTGTGTCGAGTGTGTAACACTGACATTGAATGTGATGCAATAGTGGGCGGAGTTTGTTTTGACTCATTTTGCCCTTAACTGTTGAAAATTACAGGGAGACGTTAGTTAATGCAGCTTTAAATATGTTGTGTGTTGTGGGCAGTAATGTTTTGTGTCACTGGTACACACCTATACAGTAAACGTGGAATTGTGCAACAGGAGGCAGGTGAATCTGTGTTGTGGAGTTTCAGTCAGAACCATCAGACCTGTGCCAGAGATCATTTCATTCTGTTACTGCTATACACCGCCTGGATGCACTGAAGGAAGTGTGATGATAATCATTTTGTTCCCACTGGTTTGCCATCAAACGTTCATGTTATTGTGAAATGGGCACAGACTTTCATTCTGAGTGGTTTTGAAAGTTCTGTGCAGAAATCCTGGAAACGTCTGAGCCTTTCATGAATGTAAAAAAAAAAAAAAAAAGAAGAAAAACTGGTTTTCCTTGAAATGAAACGAGCTTGTATACATCACATTGTCTTGTCGGTTTCTAATGAGTCACAGTCTGTCCTTCTGCTTCTCCTCCTGTCCGCCAGCTATCGCCCTGAGCAAAGTGGAGGACGTCCGTTCAGTGTTGGAGAACTACGCTCTGGAAGACGACCCCATCGAGGCCTTCAAACGCAGACAGGCTCAGCTGGCACTGGTAGGTGGAGAAGCCAAGCACAGCCTCGTTGTGTTTGTTTGTTTGGTTTTTTCTCTTGGACTGATGTGTTTTGATTCCCTGTAAGGAAGAGGAGCAGCGCCTGGCTGAGCTCTCCCAGGCGAAGAAACAGGGGCTCCCTCTCGGCTCCATCGCTTCACGGTTCTGGCGCTCCAAGCAGCAGTGAGCCCCGCCTCCCTCTCAAACTTCTACCAATCACAGCCCGGCTGCCTGCCAGTGCCCAGATGAGGAGAGAGGCCAGAGGAGAGAGGGAGGGTGAGAGAGAGGAGAGGTGGAGACCTGTTTACTACAGCTCAGCAGTCACACTCAACCAATCGTGTCGGTGGGAGGGTCTCAAGGACATTGGCCGGCCTCTGCACCAATAAGAGAGGCACTTCCTGGTTTTTTTGGAGGCGGGATGTTGGTGGTCCCCTACCTTGGTCATCTTGGTGTCACCTGATGCATATCAAGCTGCTGATTGGTTTAAAAAAAAAAAAAAACAAGAAAAAAAAAACAAACACGTGAGGATCCAGGTGCAGTTAAAACTGTTGTGGTGGTTGGAGGCTGAACGGAGACCAGCGTCGCTCGGTCCCGCCACTCACAGGGTCTCACCTGAGATCAGCAGTGCTCTGTCCAGTACCACACCTTTGTGTATTTTAGTTTCTTTCCCCAGTGTGTGTCAGACTGTGTTGATGGCTGCTGGAGACCATGTTAGAATAATGACTGTTGATAAAAAACCATTGGGTAGGACTGTCAGGGCGTCGCCCAGGGATGGAGCGGGCGGCTGCTTGGTTGAGCTTGTGGACATAATGTAGACTTAAACAGCACCAGATGGAAAGGAAGAATTAAAACGAAGCTCTGGTACGAATTTCCTTCTGATGTCTGTTACATATTTACTTGATACGTCTGGTGTTTTTCTACATGTTCCTTTGTCAGCTAAAGACAACTGAAGATCTCAGCTGCTGCCTAAAGTCTTTAAGACACCAAGTCATTTCCTGCCACTGTAGTTTTAGTCAAACGGGGAAACAATGCATTTGTTGGGGACTATTTTCAGCGGCCAATGAACCCACATTTAGTCTCTATCGAGTATGTGTGGCAGCAGCACTGTGTGCGTGGGACTGAGCCAGAATCAGCTCCAGTGTGTGTGTTCATAGTGATAAAGGAGCAGGTGCTGTGGAAACCAGCACCCTTCCATCCAGTCTGTACTGTTGGTACATGCCGACCGCACCGTGGGGCGGCTCACGACCACTGAACACCACTGCAGGAGGCCTCTGTGTTTTCTTCCTGTTGTGAAAGTTTAAATCTGGCTTTATTCCCTGAACTTTGGTCCTTTTCTCTCCTGTTGGAGAGAGAAGTGAGTACAGACAGGATGGTTTCAAGGCTCAGCTGCTGTTCTGCTTCATGTGCTTGTTCAAGATTCACCAACATCCTCAATAAAGGAAACAAATCAAACCAGTTGTCTCTTTGCTTATTTGATGTTTTGGAGCCAAAGGCCGACTGAAGACTTTCCTCAGAGCTCTTCTGTTCACACAGTTTATTCCTCCTATCTGCCTTTTGGTTTCCAATCTTGCCCCTCATATAAACACTTCTGATGCTTTCTCACTTTTTCCTTCCCAGTTTACAACCAGTAAATTTCTCTTCTGTTCCCCTTCAAACTGGATTTACTCAGTAGTAACAATCAAATTTATAATCTTTTACTCAGACCCTCTTCTATAAAATTCAAATAAATCATGAGTAATAGCTGAATAACAGATCTGTTATTCTTTCTTGTAATGTGAACAGTAGAGGGACAGCACTCATGTTTCACAGGTGTCTTCTGGCCCAGGTGTGTCTATAGATACAGTAAAGATGTAGTCTCTGTATCACGTTTCTAGTTTTAGGACGCTTTACGTCGTCTTTGTATTGATTACAGTAGCAGTGCAGAAATGCCCATAGCGTTTAGAAACCGATGTGATGTTCCCAGTAGAACTTTGTATACGATGTCATATCGTTACATTCAGATTTCTTTGACATTTTATTTCTCACCTCCTTGAAAAGTCTTATTTAATGTCTCGTACTTTTGGTTGAATAAATCAAGTTACAGTGACTTGGAAAGTTGGAAGTTGTACTTTTCATCTCGTGCATTTTACTTTGAAGTTTGGTTTCACAAGCCGAGTTTTGACACTGAAGCTCTGCTCCGGGTTTTGACCTGGTGACCTGCAGGTTGACTCCACTGAATCAAAGACCAACCATGTTTTTAACACCTACAGTCTGCAGGATGGTTCTTCCTTCACTGTTGTCGACCTCCACCATACCATACCAACTTTATTTATAAAGCACTAAAAACAACCAAAGTGGACCAAAGTGCTGTACATTACAATAAAACAGTATAAGTTATAAACCACAAACAACAATATAAAATATAATCTATTTAAAAAATGACTAAGATCAACACAAAAATATCAAAATGCCAGTGAAAATAAATGAGTTTTTAAAAGAGTCTTAAAAACAGACAGGGTAGAGGCTTGTCTAATGGACAGAGGTAAATCATTCCAGAGTTTAGGACCAGCATCACCTCTAAGCTTTCGCTTCGTTCTTGGGACACTCAAGAGAAGCTGATTGGCTGACCTCAGAGCGCGTGTGGGTGTATGTCAATGAAGCAAATCAGATCAGTAGGATGGTGCAGAGCCACGAAGGGATTTAAAAACAGAGTCAAACTTTGTAATGGACCCGAAAATGGACAGGTAACCAGTGTAGGGAGGCTAAAACTGGAGAGATGTTATGTGGACGTGTCTGATTAATATGAGGCCAACAGCTGGATTGCTCTGATGTAAACAGATGTTGATGTGTAAGCCTGCATGCAGATGCTAATGACATGGGTTTAATGGTAAATGGATGGTTGGACTTGGAGCGCGTGAAAGCAGGTGACGAGGGGCGGGGACAAGACAGAGCCACGTGCCAAACCCCTACCTGTGTGTGTGTGTGTGTGTGTTAGTCCCATCCGTCGGGGCTGTTAACAGCGCTTTGCACATGAACTAGAACGACAATGATCTAACATTGTCATCTAAAATCTGAACTGCTGACACAAACATGGTGGAGCTTCAGGTTTTACTCCTGGTTCTCCTCCGTAACAAGGTGAATACGTCACTGAGCTACAGTTACACATCACACCTGGCTGGACCTGTTGTAATGTTTCATTAGGCTGCGGGTTACGATTAAATGTTCCAATGTTTTGGGTGCCTGGTGGCAGTGTTATGGTCTGTGTGCCAGGCGAAGCTCCAGGCGAAGCTCCAGGCGAAGCTCCAGGCGAAGCTCCAGGCGAAGCTCCAGGCGAAGCTCCAGATGAAGCTCCAGGTGAAGCTCCAGATGAAGCTCCAGGTGAAGCTCCAGGCGAAGCTCCAGGTGAAGCGCCAGGCGACGCCCCC
>NW_018128174.1:76968-80909 GCF_001952655.1 Monopterus albus | reverse complement strand
GAGCTCGTGGCGAAGCTCCAGAGGAGGCTCCGGGTGAAGCTCCAGGTGAAGCTCCAGGTGAAGCTCCAGGCGAAGCTCCAGGTGAAGCTCCAGGCGAAGCTCCAGGTGAAGCTCCAGGCGAAGCTCCAGGTGAAGCTCCAGGCGAAGCTCCAGATGAAGCTCCAGATGAAGCTCCAGATGAAGCTCCAGGCGAAGCTCCTGCCCCGGCTGTGCTGAAGGTGTGAGTCTGGGACACCGAGCCCGTGTGGACCATTTGCCTTCCCGCTGTCAGATGCTAACAGACTGCAGTAACACCTTCAGGGTGAAGCTGTGCGTGACGTGTGTCCTCTGCACCTTGGTTCACACAGTGTCACTTCATTCGAGCCATTTTGTTCCATTCAAAAATAAATCCACCGAGGGTTTGTTAAGTTTTAGTTGAATGTGGTCTTTTCCATTTGGTAAGTCTGGAAAATCTTTATTTGCCTTAAAAATCCGTATTTCTTTAAAATAAACAGCACACGTTGAATCTATACTTTGAAGCAGTGCACAACGGTTTAAAACCAGTGTTTACTGATGGGGGACCGAGACAGGACTGACTGGTTTAACAGGTTTGTCGTGTGTTTGTGTATATTTGTTAAGCCCGGACCCTCCACCTCTGGAGGACGTCTGTTTCGCTGCGCTCTGCGCAGGTGCCAGACTTGACACCTTGTGGAGCGCACATGTGTGAGCTCACACCTCTGCAGACTTTCCCACGGGCTCTGCTGAGGTGTGTCAGAGCCCCCACCGTCGCCCCCCGCCCGGGGCACGCGGCGCACGCCGTATGTTTTATCACTTCAACAAAAGCTCGTGCCACCTCCTTTCCGACCATTTGGGCACGTGTTGCAGGACAAAGGGTGGGTGATGGAGGGATGGATGGATAAAAACACAGATAGTGGAGCACGTGTATAATAATATCATTAGAGAAAATAAAAACCAGGACCGTAACCGGACACGCGCTGCCAGGTCCCGATCCTGTCCACGCTGGTGCAGTGAGCCGCTTCCAGAGGTTCAGAGGGCAGCAGGCGTGTGGAGAAGAAGGAACGTCAAGAATAAAACCTAACTGGTACCCAAGTCATGTCAAAAGCTGCTTCACTGTAATGAGTGAAGGTAAGAAAAGCCCTGATGTACAGACGCTCATGGGCTTTGTCACGTGATCGGTTGGTTAGAGGATCGTTTCTGTGTCCAGCTTCTCCGTTTGGGGCTGACAGGATCTACCTGAGCTGTGCTCTCATGGTCACAACTACTTGTCACTATTTTGTTTTAACAACGTCCAGATTCATCGACTTAAGTTGTTTGTGGTTTGTCAGGCGCCAAACCAAAAGCCTAAACCAGAACTTTGTGGGCCCACTTGGGCTTTTGTTTTTAAAATGAGTCACATCTGTCGTTACACGATCATCTACACCGTGAACTAACAACCCTCTGTGTGAACGCGCCGTTTGGCGCTGACGCACGTGTGACGGACCGAGGTGACAGGCTCCCCCGTAAAGATATCCATAGAGGGGCGCGCGGCGTGCGAGGCTTTTGTGGATTCCGCCGACCTGAGACGCAGGAGGAGGTGACGGATGAGCAGATGGCGCCGATCGAATATGTGCATATTGTGGACTGAAGGTGATGAAGCTTCGTGGCGTGTGCGCACGCATCTTCTGCGTCCTCCAGGGACGCTGCGCGTGAACTGATAACAGACTGATGGACAGGCAGGTGAAGCAGATTGTTAGTTTAAATCGGTGAGTTTTAATTGAGAATGAAACCAGAAAGGAAGGAGGAAACGTCCTCCGACCCTGCGTGTCCACATTTGGTCAGTAATGAAAATAATCTAAGTGCAGCTCTACAATCAGCGCTACACACTGGTCTGATCAGGCTTCAACCCACAACAAAGTTTAACTGGTTTTTTTTGTTTTGTTCATGTCGTTACCATTTTTTTGTCAATCAATTAAACACAGAGTGGCAACAATTTATTTCCTACTACTTAAAACTATGTGGCCAGTTGACGAATTGATTAGTTGGCAGAAAATGAACCTCAGCTATTTAGAATCAACAGTCACCGACATGTTCTGGTTCCACCTTCTTTAATGTGAGGAGCTGATGCTTTTCTTTGTCAGACATGAGAATCAGCTGAGTCTCTGTGGGTCTGTTGGTTGGACACAACGAGACGTGTGGAGACGTCATCTTTGGCTCTGGAGTCACAGTGGGACTTTTCCCCCAGTGTCTGACATTCTGGGGACAAACTGATCAATAACATGTTATAACAAAACCTTGTGCAGCGGTTCTGGTGTCAGGTCTCACTGTCACGTCCATGAGACAGAGACACGGCGCTTCCTGTTGTTTGGTGTCAATCCATAACATTCATTCATTGTTTGAGGAGCTCTTTAGTCTCAGCGTGCGCTCTATTTTAATTCATATGCTTTTGTCTCGAGCGCACACACGTGGATCTACGGTAACAATAGGAGGCTTGTTTTGTGTGTGTGTGTGTGTGTGTGTGTGTGTTGGACCAGATGCAGCGTGCCCCGGCCTCGTGCCGCGGGTTTGTACTTGAGGGGGTTAACCCGGGGCCAGCGGAGGCACGCGCTGGCCTCATTACATTAACAATAGAGGGAGATGTTGGTCGCGAGCGCAAAAAGAAAGAAACACCTGGGTCACCTGGTCCCTTACATAGTGATACACTACGTCACGTGGCTCATTGTAAAGGTGCACCTGGTGAAATTTACTGGTGCAATGGCCAAAAGCAGGAGGGGACAGGACGTGACGGGACCGAACAGGGCCCGCAGGCTAACAGCAGCTGTCCACCGCTGGAAACTGCAGGTCAATGGACATGTCCCTGCAGACAGACAGCAGAGCACAAACAGTAGCATATTCACTGATCAGAGCTCGGTCCCACCTCCTCTCTCCTCGTCCTAATGGGAGTGGTCTCCTCCAGGATGACAGAGCCCCCCCATCCACAGGGCACCAGGGGTCCCTGACTGGTCTGATGAGGGTGACCATGATGTGAACCAGATGCTGTGGCCTTCCCAGTCACCAGGTCTCAGCCCAGTTGAACAGCTATGGGAGATGTTGGAGTGACGTGTCACCACCATCATCAAAACACCACATGAGGGAACATCTGTTGGAAGGTGTTCATTCCTCCAGGAGAGTTCAGAGACCTGGAGAGTCAAGGTGGAGGTGTTCAGGTGTCACATGGTGGCCCAGCACCTCACTGGGACTCTGTGCTGGGTCGACCTCTCATCTGTCACCACCTGTACACCTCACTATGTGGTCTCTCCTCGTCGGTAAGAAACTAAATCTCAGACGCTGTGGTTTCGTTTCCGTTCCACATGTCATGGCTCCACCTGGACCAACAAGAACCTGGTGTGACACCTCATAGTAACCACAGTTACTAAGACCATGTCAAAACGATGCCTTATAAGTACCATTTATGACGTCACCATATGATGCAATGGATTACTGTTATATTGTCACCGATTCGCTTTGATAACTTAAGTCAGTGAATCTTATTTAATCAGACGATTGTTGTTCCAGAGTAAACAAGTGGAGAAGCAGCAGTGAACTACTGCTGTGCACGACCTTGGTTGATGTGCCTTGGAATGAAAATGAGCTTCATGTTAATTACACCGGGGGGGGGTTCATTACCATACAGCTGCATGACACCTCAACATACACACACGCGCGCGCACCTTAGAACACGTTAAGATGCTAGCAGATTTCTGCAGATGGAAATCCTCCTCTCGGCCTGCATGCGTGTCCGTGCATGGTCGTCTGTGTAAGAGCGTGCATGTAGCAGCCTTCCTCTACCAGTAAGCGACTGGAGGACGGAAACAGTCAGGAGGAAAGAACGTGTTTGTCCACTGGTTTGTTGGTGTTTGTGCCGTTTGGGATGATCTCCCGCCACTGGAGAGCCCACCTGGAGATCCCACCTGGAGACCCCCCCT
>NW_018128174.1:58438-76929 GCF_001952655.1 Monopterus albus | reverse complement strand
GCCCACGTGGAGAGCCCACCTGGAGAGCCCACCTGGAGAGCCCACCTGTCACCTGTAATCCCCTCAGTGCACAGTGAGCTCGATAATGTTTCAGTAACACATGATTGGAAAGTTTCAGGAATCGTCTCTGCGCTCTGACACCGAGCTTTCTGCCATGTCAGGCCGGTTTGTGTGGCCTCTGGGGCCGTGTTTCTACCGCCTTCTATTTTAATCCCACATGTTCGGGAGGCTGACACTGCGGCACCGAGCTGCCCGCAGCGGGCCGCCGTGGGATTACACCGGGGAGGCGGCAACAGGAGCGTTTGGCCGCTGTCGCCTGGCAGTTTGTTCTATTGCCCTGCTGTAATTGCCCCTTGTGCGGTGAAGGCAAATGAAAGCGAGGGCCCCTATTACACCGCCCAGCCCTCACCCTTATTACCCCCTCCCCTCCCTCGTCCCACCATGCGTGGTCCCGTCGTCCCAGACGTTCCTCCTGCCTTTGCTTTAGTTTACATGGATCTTCCAGTTACGCACATGCACTTACATACGTTTCAGGATCAAAGCCAGCGTGCAAAGACATAAACCTGGCAGATTTTTAACCCAAACACAAAACAACAGCAGAACTTTGGCTCAGCAGGTTCAAGTCTGTGCAGGTTGATCCTGTCCGCAAAACAGGAAAACCGAGGGCTGTCTGGAAAGTCCGAAAACAAGCATCTAAACTTTGGGAATAGGTCCTTGGCAAGCTGTCAGCGCTGATGGGAACTCTACCACACCTGATCTAAGCTGTAATGCTACTTGCACGCTCATGTCGCTGCTCTTGTTTGACAGGAAGTTCCACATGGTTGACTTTTTTTCATCCATGTGACAAAATGAACAGAGGAGAATTTTCGGTTTTGAAGCCAAGTTCAACCACAGTGCAGCGCCTTTCAGGACAGTAGACAGAGGACTTGTTCTTCAGGTGAATACTGTTTGCAGCGTCCCCTCCTCTCGCAGCCCCCCACACCCCACACCCCACCCCCACCCCGCTGCTCCTCGGTATAAAGCAGGGGTGTGACGCAGGATTGCCAGTCCAGAGTCCAGCAGCCGACTGGATCTTAGCTCCCACTCGTTTTCTTGCTCTGCATCCAGTTCGCCGACGTACACACCGGCCGCACCTCTGACTTTACAACAGATTCATTGCTTCTCGAAGTGTTTTTACTTTTTATGTCTTCAGGTGTCGCTCTTCGTCCCCTTACGGTCCGGACACATTTTGGATATTGCCCAGTTGCATTACATTGAACTAACTTGTTGCTCCGGCGCTATTGCCCTGGACGCTCCGAGCCGCCACGCCATGGCGAGTTTGTTCCTGCCGTGTCTCCTGCTGTTTGTATCAGCGCGGACGGTGAGTAGCACTGACAACAAACTTTACTGGAGCTCAGTTTCTTCTGCACTTTAGAGCCGCGGTGCATGTTTTTTAACTGGGGACGCGGTGAGTTGTGGAGATGTGCTCAGTTACGCACAGCGTGCGAGCTGTTTACTTCATTTGGGTACATAAAACGTAACATGTTACTGGATCTCTGAAGTCACATATCAAGCATGTCTGGAGAAGTAAATGTAGAAGAACATCGGCGGCTTCGTTACCAAACTTATTCCATGGTCTGCAGAAGTGAACTCAATGTGTTTGTGCATGTTTGTGCTTATTTGTGTGTCTTGAACAACTACACATTACTTATTCCTCCAGTGTTGACACCCTTTTTGCGCCCCTGTGCTCTCTATCATCCAGGTGCTCTGCTCCGGGGTCTTTGAGTTGAAGATCGACTCCTTCACCAGCTCCCGCGGCGTCTGTCGCCACCAGCCCCGGGACTGCCGGATCTTTTTCCGCGTATGTCTCAAGCACTCACAGGATGTTATCAGCCCGGAGCCGCCGTGTACGTACGGCTCCGCGCTCACCGAGATCTTTGCTGCCGACTCCAACTCCATCTCCGAAAGCGCGCCCATCAGAGTGCCCCTGCTCTTCAAGTGGCCGGTAAGTGGCGAAAGTCACACCTTGACTTCCTGTGATCTGTGTTTCACAGGTTCCTGGTAGAGCAGACAGTTCAGTGACGCTCAGATGATTAAATAAGTAACATTTCCATCTTGTTGTGGATTTGTGTTTCTCTGTGGAGCTGTAACCAAATCAAAGCTTAAAACACACCTATAGAACTTCACATATGCAACACGTGCACGGATCAGGTCATTAACCGACCCTCTTCCACCCTTTCCAGGGAACCTTCTCTCTGATCGTGGAAGCCTGGAGCGTGGAGTCTCTAGGAACCAACTCTACAGGTAAAGTGCTACTGCTGCTGCAGTGTCGCTACTTCACCGCCAGACGGCGACAGCGGCGCTGCTTCCCGCTGAAAGTTGGTGTCTATCTTAAGAAATCACACCTTTAATGCAGGAGTCCAGCTGTGGAGAGCAGCTTTAGATGCTGTTATACAGACAAGTGGCAGGAAAAGCAGCCCACTGAAGCTCTGTAGGATGAGGACAGATTGAAAGTCTCACCACTGTTCTCCTTGTTCCACCAGAGAACAGGAACAGCCTCATCAGCCGACTGGCGACCCGCCGCAGCCTGATTGTTGGGGAGGAATGGTCGCAGGACGTGCACTTTGGCAACCAGAGCGAGTTCCGTTACTCCTACCATGTGGTGTGCGAGGAGTACTACCACGGCAAGGCCTGTGCCACCTACTGCCGGCCCCGAAACGACACCTTTGGCCACTACACCTGCGACAGTGAGGGGAACTACCAGTGTCTGGAGGGCTGGAGTGGAGAGTACTGCGCTGACCGTGAGAATGAATACTACACTTTAACTCCTGTGTGTGTGCATGTTTGTTCAGCTACTTTACAGTTTGGTTTATGACCACGTGCAGCAGCCTGGGCTCTCATACATGAGTAAACACTAAGCAGTTGCACTAGAACATGACCAGCATGTTGCTGAGTGACTGCTACCTGTATTCATGTGGTCTTCCTGCCCACAGCAGTTACAGACCTGGTCCTGCACTGCTCCAATGGGGCATCTGAAAGTGGAGCCCCCCCCCCCTAACGTTTCTTCATATTGGGAGGAAGGGGGTGAAGAATAGGAGCCTTGGTGCTTCAGCTTTTTGTTTGGTGGCCTTGAAATTGTTAAGTCAAGCAGTTGTCAACGCCATCACAGGCCCTGGCGGCTGAAGTGTGTGTGTGTGTGTGTGTGTGTGTGTGTTGGCTCTGAGGTCTGCTCCTTTTGTTGTGAACTCTACAATGGCCCCGGCTTGGCCCCCAGGCCGCCTGCTTTAACAGGGACACGCGCTGGAGTTTAATGTGCGCTGCCGTGCGTGAAAAGAGGCGGCATGTGTCGCTTTTGTTATGTGGGCCAGCTGCTTCACTCAGCACTTAACCAGCATACACACACCACACACACACCACTCAGAGTAATACTCTCCTTCTTCCTCTCTCTTGCACCTCCCTCTCTCTCCCTCCCTCTCAGATGGAAATGTTCATTCATGTTTGGTTTCATTCTGACTACACCTCCTTTACTCACCTGTCCCAGTAAAACATCTTTGGTCCACTTAGCTTCCCATCATGATCAGGCCCTGCCTATGTCAGCCTGATGTAACTAGTCAGAGGGGGAGTGTTGGCTGCTCCTCGCTCCACACTTAAAACCAGAGGTGTCTGCGCCTTTGGAGCTGCGGCTCCTAAACTCTGGAGCTGTCCCTGATGGACGTAACCTCTGGGGGCACATTGTGAAATGGCTTTTGAGCTCTTATTGTGTTGTGGTTTTTAGGACTGCACTGTCGCTCTATGGGCTGTGTGTGTTGTTCTCTGTGTGTGAAGCACTTTGTGACTATTGATCTGGAAACGTGCTAAACAAATGAAGTGTACTTACCTCCTTACTCCTCCCATCAGCCATCTGTGCAGCGGGCTGCAGTAAGGAGCAAGGCATCTGCAAGTCTCCCGGGGAGTGTGTGTGCAATCATGGCTGGCAGGGCGAACGCTGCGACCAGTGCACCCGACACCCCGGCTGCCTCCATGGGACCTGCCAACAACCCTGGCAGTGCAACTGCAAGGAGGGCTGGGGAGGCCTGTACTGTGACCAAGGTAGGTGGGAGCTGGAGAGCAGGCTGCCAGTCAGGTGGACAGGCGGCCGACTGCCACAGGGGGGGTCTGGAAGTTGGGCCCCCCCCCCCCCCTAACGTTTCTTCATATTGGGAGGAAGGGGGTGAAGAATAGGAGCCTTGGTGCTTCAGCTTTTTGTTTGGTGGCCTTGAAATTGTTAAGTCAAGCAGTTGTCAACGCCATCACAGGCCCTGGCGGCTGAAGAGTGTGTGTGTGTGTGTGTGTGTTGGCTCTGAGGTCTGCTCCTTTTGTTGTGAACTCTACAATGGCCCCGGCTTGGCCCCCAGGCCGCCTGCTTTAACAGGGACACGCGCTGGCGTTTAATGTGCGCTGCCGTGCGTGAAAAGAGGCGGCATGTGTCGCTTTTGTTATGTGGGCCAGCTGCTTCACTCAGCACTTAACCAGCATACACACACCACACACACACCACTCAGAGTAATACTCTCCTTCTTCCTCTCTCTTGCACCTCCCTCTCTCTCCCTCCCTCTCAGATGGAAATGTTCATTCATGTTTGGTTTCATTCTGACTACACCTCCTTTACTCACCTGTCCCAGTAAAACATCTTTGGTCCACTTAGCTTCCCATCATGATCAGGCCCTGCCTATGTCAGCCTGATGTAACTAGTCAGAGGGGGAGTGTTGGCTGCTCCTCGCTCCACACTTAAAACCAGAGGTGTCTGCGCCTTTGGAGCTGCGGCTCCTAAACTCTGGAGCTGTCCCTGATGGACGTAACCTCTGGGGGCACATTGTGAAATGGCTTTTGAGCTCTTATTGTGTTGTGGTTTTTAGGACTGCACTGTCGCTCTATGGGCTGTGTGTGTTGTTCTCTGTGTGTGAAGCACTTTGTGACTATTGATCTGGAAACGTGCTAAACAAATGAAGTGTACTTACCTCCTTACTCCTCCCATCAGCCATCTGTGCAGCGGGCTGCAGTAAGGAGCAAGGCATCTGCAAGTCTCCCGGGGAGTGTGTGTGCAATCATGGCTGGCAGGGCGAACGCTGCGACCAGTGCACCCGACACCCGGGCTGCCTCCATGGGACCTGCCAACAACCCTGGCAGTGCAACTGCAAGGAGGGCTGGGGAGGCCTGTACTGTGACCAAGGTAGGTGGGAGCTGGAGAGCAGGCTGCCAGTCAGGTGGACAGGCGGCCGACTGCTTTATTCACTAAATACTCAGCCATGTTTGTCAGTGTGCTGCATGCTTTAGGACAAAAAGAGGTTTCAAACAGTGCTCATTCAAAATGGGTATTGTTTCGGCGCCTGGGTTTGGGCCTCGGCTGAAATCCTGTTCACCGGGTTTGAACCGTTAGATTGTCAGACAGCATTTCCACTGGTACAGCTCACCAGCCAACATCTGGAGGAGGATAAATGGCAGTGCAACAGTTAAATCGATGCTTGAACAAGAGATATTTCAGGCAGTGAAGGAAACTTATCGACCCTTCACTTATCAAGAGCCGCAGTTTGTGACTTCGACACTTAATAGATGGAGAGAGACGGAGGACTGTCTTGCTTCATGTCCATTTGTCCGTCTTCCACGTGACCTTTTGGTTTTTATCCATAGATGAAAAATGTAATAGAGCTCGTTTCAAATGTAGATTTTTATTTCACCGTAGTGGTGATGATGTCGACTGTCGGTGAACGATCCCAGGTTTAAAACCTCTAAGTTTCTTTTCACCTCATTGGTGACACGATAGAAAAGGGCAGTTTGACACTTTAACTCACTTCAGGCCAAGTTGGCAGTGAAATGACAAACGATGCAGAGACGTTTTGCTGAATCTACAGTTTGCTGAGGATGTGAATCTTTAAATGTGACGCCTGTCTCCTGCTTTCATTTCTGTCAATTTAAACTTCCACTACAAGGACGTTTTAATATTCATATTTCCATGTAAAAAGTCTCAGCAATAAAAACATATAGTGTCACACAGTGTTTCCTCAGACAGAGTTGAGTGAACCTCAGTAATGGGCCCAATCCCTTTACAGCTGGATGCAACACTTCCTCCTTAACATTTGTGTTTATGAAGCTGAAAATGTTTGTTTTTGGTGAAACTGTCATAAATTCATTGTTTACTGTGGTGGTGGTTAAAGAGGGTGTTGTACTGGACAACATTAAGTTCAGAGCTGTTCCTAATATTCTGACCCTGTCATGTATGTAGCTGGGGAGACACCAGCTGAAACATTTTGAACTTCATAAAGTGGAAGTGTTGCACTGAGTTGTGTACCCGCGTAGCTAATAAAGTGGCCTCGAGCGTAGGAGACTTGAGCCGTCATTGACAGATATATCATCGGTACCCTTTGTTGCTTCGCTGACCTAACCGTGCCTGTACTCTCATCTCGTTTCTCCAGACCTGAACTACTGCACCAACCACAAGCCGTGCCAGAACGAGGCCTCGTGCACTAACACCGGCCAGGGCAGCTACACCTGCACCTGCCGGCCCGGCTTCACTGGCAAAAACTGTGAGACTGAGACCAACGAATGTGACATCAGCCCCTGCAAGAATGGCGGCAGCTGCAAAGTAAGTCGGTGCACTGGATCAGTGAAGCCTCAAAAGCTCCTTGATTTGCTTTCTTCTTCCAGTTCTGGGCATTTTGCAAACAGCTCTTTTCCTTTTAAAGCACTGCAGCGGTCCAAGCGAGGCACCTTTCGAACATGTCAGTGAAGACAGACACACATTAGAACAGAGCTGAGCTCAGACTGACACACATAGAACAGAGCTGAGCTCAGACTATTAGAACAGAGCTGAGCTCAGACTGACACACATTAGAACAGAGCTGAGCTCAGACTGACAGATCTTCTTCTGCACCTCACCATGTTTTCTCCTCCTGTCTTTTTGCCAGGATTTGGTGAACGATTATTCGTGTGCCTGCCCTCAGGGCTTCTATGGGAAGAACTGCGAGATCAGCGCCATGACGTGCGCAGATGGGCCTTGTTTCAATGGAGGGACTTGTGTGGAAAACGTGGCGGGTGGGTATAGTTGCCGCTGCCCACCCGGCTACACGGGCTCCAACTGCGAGAAGAGGATGGACAGATGCAGCAGCAGCCCCTGTGCTAACGGTACGAACCTTCTGCACTGATCTGATGCTACACACTTATCAGAAAAGAATAAAACACGCATGTGATCGATGTCGGTTAGAAACACTCAGGCTTTTTAGTGCAGTCCTGTCAGTACCTGCCAGGTGGATCACATTGTTACCAGAACCATGAAGCAGCAAACCAAGTCTCTGATCTGTGAGGGAGGAGTTCAGACTTGCAGGTGGCCGCCATTCAACCACTCAGTGCCAGGACTTTCTCAGTCATTCCTAGTGAAGCAGCTCCAGATGTTGATGTGGCCTGTTTGCTTTGTGACTTTGTGGCGCACAGTTGGATGAGTGTTGAATGGATGGATGAGAGTTCAGTATTTGTTGGTGTTTCCAGTCATAGATTCTGTTTTGTCTGTGTAGTCAGTGAAATCAGTGACTGGAGCTGCAGTAAGAGAATAAGTGAAGACTGATCTGTCAGGCACATTGGTGATGATCTAATATGCTCAAATATTGCTAGGGACATTTCTGTCCTCCCAGAATATTGTTAGGAACTAGGCCCTCGCTCTGTGCCGACCTCAGCTAACTGGCTGTTTGTCCTAAAGGGCAAATGATCAGTTAATCATTCATTGATACACCACAGTTCATAGTCACATTCAGTGACTAGCTGATACAAAAAGTACAGCTGGTTATCTCAGTTTAAAGGCCGCTGATAGTAACGAGCTGATCCATGGTAAATCAAGTCCACGGACTCAGAGGCACTTGGAGGCAGTGGACAACGAGGCACCGTGTCCTGCTGCTGTTGCCCCTAAAGCAGCCTGCACCACCAGCTTCTGTACAGGCCGGTTCCTTCCATTTGTTGCCGTCTGTACATCCGAGCACTAATTTCCTGGCACAATCTGCTCCCGCTCAGAGGTCTGGAGTGGATTCTCATTGAGGGTTTTTCATGAACAAGTGAAGATCAGAACTAATTTCATACAGTTTAATGCGCTTTTTCAAAATCCCGCCATGATAATTTCACTGGAGCCTCACAGGACCTTTGCAGTACATTTATTCAGAGGTGTCTTTTGGAGACGGTACAGGTGTCTCAAGCCTTCTGAACACAAAGATTTACAGTGTGCGTGCTGAAAATCACTCGTTCATCTAGACGCTCTGACCCAGTCGTCACAGTTTGACCCTCAAAGTCCTTAAGCTTTTTCGTTTTTCCTGCTTCCATCACATCGACTTCAAGCACTGACTGTTCACTAGCTGGCCGTGTATCCCACCGCTTTACAGGTGCCACTAGAATCAGATGATCTTCTCTTGACCTGCCAGTGGTTCTAATGTTGGATGTCAGAGGGCAGATAAACTCCCAACTGCCACATAGGAACCTCTGAGCGTGTCTTATCTCCTCCCGTCTGACAACACAAACATCTTCATCCTCAGACTGTGTTGTCTGTAAGCACAGAGGCACTTGGAGCTGTCAGCTGTTGCCCTCGTGCTGTCTCGCGGGCAGGAGTCCAGCTCTGACGGCGGTTCTCATCCTGATAGAACGGTCAGCACCGGGCTGACCGTGGCTCATTGTTCTCCTGAAATGCAGAGCTGGTCCTCCAAAGGTGGCTTGCAGCGTTTTACAGGATAATTTAATCAGCTGCACCTCAGTGTGACATGCAAGATGTGTGTGTAGCCTGTACATGCACTTTGCCAGAGGCGCCTTGGACTGGTGTTGTTTCTACTACAAATTGCTGAGTCTTTACATCACTGCTGAACATCTTCCAAAACATCAGCTTGTAGGCTGCTCTACCCAGCAGCCACTGCTTTCATTTCTGTGTGTAATCAGCTTGCAGAGACCTGAACCTGCAGCGACAGGATCCATTACTCAGCATCGAGCTTTATTTTGTCAGTGATGACTGTGCAGATGGTCAGTTTGTTATGATTCATGTCATTTTCATACTCGTCGAGCCACTCGGTTCCCTGTGGATGGAGGGCGTATACTACTGGATACTCTCATTTATTCAGGTTTTCCTCTCCGCTGTCACCCGCCTGTAGCTGCTAAACAACAACAGTGCAACAAATAAGTCATCGACCTATGAAGGCCGTGCATTCACCTGGTCAAATCTGGGATGTCTGCGTTTCCTGCACCGCTCAGGTCGGATTTCAGACCAAGCAGAATGATTAAAGATGTTTGTTGTGATGGGTTAGGTATGTGCAGCAGGTTTCAAGCCCCTGCAAGTTGATTTTTGCAGCTTTCTGAAATGAACTACAACCACAGGCTGCCTGGGAGAAAGTTTGGTTTGGAAAGCGGCCAACAGTAAACCAAAGAGGATGACGGGGTTAAAAGTTGCAAAATCACTTTTACCAGTGTTTCAGGTTACTGTATTGACACCCAAAGGTAGACCTGTCTGCAGCACAGTCCTCAACAGACACACAAAATAACACACAACATAGTATATCGACCATAAAAACACCTTATAAGACTTGGAACCATAAAACAGGCTCGAGAAGGGTGTTACAGCTTGGTACACTCAGCAGTGGCAGCAGGAACAAGCTGTTTTTATACTGCTTTGTTCTTGGCACTAGGAACCTCATTCTGGAAAGGAGGAGATTACTAGGAAGTCTTTGGAACTAACCAGTTGAAATGATCGTTGTGCTTTCATAAAGAAAGAAGGATGCACAAGGTTTCTCAGGTTGTAAGGCAGCTGAACTTTTGCAAACACAGACAGATACTCAGGATCAGCCGGCTCCACTGGCGCCTGCTTGAATCTACAATCATCCCTGCCTCTCAGTGAGTCTGAGAGGGGAACAAAGACCCCCGCGATGCCTCCTGCTTGGTTATAGCGGTGTTGCAATATATCAGCAGCGGCACAGAATGACCAGATATGGTGTTCAGGCTGAAGTCTGAGGCTCGGTGTGTCACCTCAGTCCGACCGACATATCTCCAAAAGTTCAGCTGCTGTAGGAAGCTCCACCCTCTCCTCTCCTAAATGGAACCAGATCAGAGTACTGGTTTGTGTAACTCACTGGCCAGTCATGTGCCTTCCAAGCAGTGGAAAACCTCAGGATGTTTCTAATCACACACATATCTCTCCTGATGAGCTTCATCTGTTGTGAGCACATGCTGTAATAAAGTTTTCCCTCTCGCCGCCATCCTTTCTGTCCACATGGAGTCTTCTGTAATGAACTTCTCCACTTGTCTAGAGGATTAAAAACTGTTCATCACTGTGAATTATTTCTTCCTTTTGCGATCAACCAAGGCATTTTGGAAACGTATGAGTAGTTCCATTTCAGATCTTTGTCAAAAAGTAGATATTTTGCTCTTTTTGGACTGAAACACGGCCTCAGATACAATTTATTCACAATAGCAGCTGTTTTGAACTGGTAGGTTGAGATGTGGTTGGGAGTCTTTGGCAAACTCTGGATTCAGTTGGATTAAAAATGATCAGATTCAATTTAAGAAGAAAAAGAAAAGGCACAATATTTTGGCTCTTCCTCTAGTTTAGCGTGTCAAACAACTGATTTCTCTTAAGCTAACTGCTTCTGATCTAAACCAGGTACTTCACTACCCAGCAGTATGAAAAGTACTTGATAAATGTATCAGGTTATTAAAATTAGCTCCACCTTCACCAGCAGCATCGAACGTGAAGAACACAATAAGGAACCAGTCATTATAATCCAGTAATATCATTGAACTTTAGCTTCTGGCGCTTTAGGTTATATTTTGATGCTAATACTTTTGTGCTGTTATTTAAGTGATATTTAGCAGGACAGAGAATTTTCACACTGGTTCTCAAAACATACTTTTGTAACCAATCAGAGTACGTTTTGAACCGCTGATGTTTTGGCAGCTGCATGTGTTGTTGTTGTAAAGGTTGTCGGTTTTTCAGTTGTGTGTTAATAACTAAAACCTTTGTGTCTCTGCAGGCGCTCGGTGCACGGACGTTGGTAACGGAGTCATGTGCCGCTGTCAGCCAGGCTTCACTGGGTCTCGCTGTGAGATCAACATTGATGACTGTTCTGACAACCCCTGCCGCAATGCCGGCACCTGCATCGATGGCATCAATGACTTCACCTGTAAATGCACTCTTGGCTTCTCCGGTAAGGACTGCTCCGTGCGCACCAGCCCCTGTGACCAGTTTCCCTGTGGCAACGGTGGCACCTGCTACACCCACTTCTCGGGCCCGGTGTGTAAGTGTACACCAGACTTCATGGGTGCACGCTGTGAGTATCCTGTCATGCACCCCGGGCCAACTACAAAGCCACCTGGGAATGGTGATTCTCCTCCTGCGCTGGTTGCTGCTGTTGCCCTCGGCCTGGTGACGCTGATTCTGCTGATGTGTGCCGCCATCCACATGCTGCAGAAGCTTTGCCGAGGAAGGGCCCTAACAGCCATTTCCATGTCGGTCAAGAATGACCTGGACAGGGTGAACAACCGCAACATAGTGATCGGTGGCGTTGGACCCAATAACGGGAGTTTACCAGGAGCACCGCTGGGCAGCCTGAGAGAGAAGGAGGCCCTCCTCATCCCTGGAGGACAACTTAAAGTGTCCAATAAGGACGCAGCACTGACGGACAAGTGTGGAGACAGCATGGTTAAAAACAAAATGGCAGAGTGTAACCTGGTGAAAGAAGAGCAGCATCTGGCCAAGGACAAGTTTGACTTGTAAGAACATCATTATGGTTTTTTTGTTTGTGTGTGTGCTCCTACTTGTCCTTCTCCGTGCACTCCAGCATTCACACACTTTCACAAAGGACTGCTGTTAAAACCTTTGTTGTCTGTCTGTCTCTGTCTTTACAGTAAGAAGTGTGACACGTCCATCATCATCCCTCCCCTCAGCTTTTCAAAGGACAATTTGTATCACCCAGTGTTCATCATCCAAGAGCAGATGGGGCAGTGTGTGTTTGCTACTGAGGTGAGGTCACTTGATATTGACTCTGGTTCATGAGAGAATGATCACACCTCCAGTTAATTTGTGGATGAGAGTGGAGAATCAGTGAGTGTGATGGCAGAGAGCTAAGGCTGACCAACACATTTCCATGTCTGAGATCTGTGGTCTGATACAACCACAGGATACATCTGGGTTCTTTAACCGCTCTGGGTCGTGGCCAGATGCTCCGCTGCAGCCTGCGTTTTATGGCAGTGTTTTCAGGCCACACTCATCCATGTTTTTGCCAAGCCGACCTCCGGACCTTTTGGAAGCGTGTTCTTAATTGTTCTCAACAAATGCAGATACAACTACTCAGTCATTAAAATGTTTCAGCGATTTCTACGCATTTTTAATGAAAAATAAAGTTTAGGCTCTTTGTTAGAGGTGATTAGTAAAACTGCAACGTGAACTGCAGAAACAATAAAGAGCAATGATGAGGAGGTGGCATTGAGCGAGTAGCTGTTGGCTGAGCGTTCCTCAGTTGTTAGGGACTCAGACTACACTACTGTGATCGGGTATAATCATGTAAAACACTTGGCCCTGGGGGGTTTTCTCATATGAGGCTTGTAAGTAACTTCTCCACCTTTGTTTTGTGAGTGATGTCATGTCTGTAGAGACCACATGATCATGGATGTTGTTTCTCTGTGTCATTCTCAGGTATAACATCTAGTCTCTAGATCGTCAGTGCAGAAAACTTTACACTGGAGGCCTGAAACGTTCCCCGTCCAGGACAACTCGCCCAGAGGATCTATTCAACACACCTGACTTTATTTATTATTTATTGCTGCTGCTCAACTAAATGAAACATAAGGAAAAGACTTGTTTTCTACGCTTTCCTGCTTTGATACTGACAATGTTTGGATGAAAATGAATTGGAAAAGAAAGAAGAGCAATGGAGAAAGAAAGAAAAGAGGAGAGACTGAATGTCCGGCGCCATTTGCACTATTTATCTTTTTTATACTTTAAATCCTAATATAATTTTTCATTCTGTATATCTGAATGTTCCTTGGCTCAAACATGAACAAGTGGCGTGAAGAGTTGGAATTAATCCTCCAGTCGGGAAGATCGGTGCCTTAGCTGTGCTCCCTAATCGTCATGGCGCCCATTTCCTGTACAATTCCAAAATAAGATGTCGATCAATTCATCAGAGGACCCGCTGACAGGAAGGGGAGGCAGAATGTTTTACTTTTGAACACAAGCCTTTTGTCTGGAAGGTGAACTGGACTGTTTGTGAGCGACTTTAAAGATCACATCATCCATTTGATTGTATGTTTTGGTTTGTTTGGAAACGCAGCGTGGCCTGTTTAAGATGAATGACATCAGCCTTACAGTCACCGTCCTATCCTACAAACTCTGAAGTGCCTCTTTGGATAAGACGAGCTGCAGTAAAGCAAGAAGTCAGTGAGAGTTTGTGGCTCATGTTCAGACCCTGTCCTTAACCCATTCAGATCCACTGGAACCTGTTGGCAAGGTTTCAAATCCAGTCTTGGTCCCAGTTCTAATAACCATTATCTCCCCAGTCCAGGATCCTAATTCCACTCTCACATGGGGGGTTAGTACCGGTATCAGCAGTCAGCTGCTCCAGAACGTCCTGCCAGCTGAGCCATAGTCATCAAATCAGTTTCTCTGTTTGTCTTCCCGTGACTTTGCTTGCTTTTTACTCACTGTTGTAAGTTTTACAATTTGATATTTTATTTTCTTCTTCTGTTGCTTTAGCAGCCAGAAAACAAGGAGCAGTAAAACCTGCTGCTGTTCTGCAACATTCCCAAGATTCGAGCCTTGGAGCGTTTCAACACAGTCACAGCTCGGGCTGTTTTCTTTAGTGGGAAGAAACAAAACGTTAACACCAGCAAAGAACTCAGAGAGTTTTTAGTCCCACTTTTAATCCATTTGATACCAAAAATGTGTTGTTCCTGTGTAGGTGTGTGTTCGTTAATTTAAGAAAACAATGCAATGTGTACATACTCTCCAGAAGACAGCTTCCTTATTTAATTTTTCCTTTTGTAAATAATTTTGTATTTATGAAAGAAAATTGCATATATGTCCATGTTAATGTGCCTAATGTCGAAGTCGGAATCAAGAAATATATTTTTTCATAAATAGAAACAAATGTGTTGTGTCAGATTTCTTTCAGCTCTCACACTCTTTTTAGAATCACATCAGATATTTAAACCGTTATCGTCAGTTTTCCACTAGATGACTGGGTGAAGAGCTGAGCCGCTCTCCTTGGTTTGGATCAATGAACAGTGACAAACAACAGGCCCTTGGTCCTAACAACAGTACCTTAAATATCTATTTCTATCTATTTCACTGTTGCTTAAAAAATGAGAAATAGGGCTGTTTCTGTTTTTATGGAGCAAAACATTAATTTGACTAATTGGTCAAATGTTTGGAACCAGTTCCAGGGTTTTTGGCTTCATGGCTCTGCTAATGTTGAACCAGTTTATAATGAATAAATGATCAATACTTCCATACTGGGACAGATTAGCTGTCTCCTCACAGTGAGAAGGTGCCGGGTTCGAGCCCGGGCCGACCCATGTTCTGCATGTTCTCCCTGAGCCTGCGTGGGTTCTGTCCGGGTGCTCCAGCTTCCTCCCACAGTCCAAAGACATGCAGCTTAGGTTGACTGGAGACTCTAACCTGCCCCTAGGAGTGTGTGTGTGTGTGTGTGGTTGTTTGTCTACATGTCAAACTCTATAAAAGTGAACAGAGTCATTTCTGGTCATTGAGCTCTTGATCCTTTTTCTCTGGATGCTACTTTCCTCCTCCTCTTTTTTCATTGTTCCCTGGCGTGGGCTCAGTTTTCTCTTACTTTCCTTCTGTAGTGTCTTTGTGTTATTGGACACATCGTCTCCTGGTTCATGAGTAGCCGCCGCCATGTGTCAAGTGGTCAGACACACGTTTACCCAACAACAGCAGGAGAGTGGAGAGAAGCTCAGACTCTCACCTGCTGTTCACCTGGCTGCCTTTGTCTGTGACACACACGTGCACCTGTCCTCAGGTTGAACTGTGAACTTCACTGAGTGTCGCCTGGTGGAAACCCAGCACACTCAGTAGAGGTCAAAGGTCACCGTGTGCCAACCACTGGTCTGTTACTGATCTGCTGTTGTTGAAGAACTCACATTTAATAAATAATAATTCAAGTTGAGGAACCTCAAAGTTGTACTTGTGTACAACACGTGAGTAAATACTCTTAGTCAGTTTCCAGCTCTGCAGCACAAGACACCAACACCGTGACCAGAGGGTGTGTCGGCCTGTGTTTGTGTTGTAGACGCCGCCGCCGCCTCAGAAGTCTGCATGTGATAAACGAAGACAGAGACAGAGCAAGAAATGTGCTGTAAGATGGGGCATGAAACAAGACGTGTGTGTGTGTGTACACACAACAGTGTGTATTTAAGACAGACAGTGTGTGTACTTTGATGTCAGTTTGTCGCTGTGGTGCAACCTGCTGATGTGTCCTGCTCAGCTTCCTGTTGGCTGATTAAAGACAACAGCTGCAGATCAGACCTTCTGATTTCTGGACGACAGGAAGTGGAGCTCTAAGGATCCCCAGCAACAGGAAACAGAAACTTAAACCACATGTAGTCTTCTTGGATGCTCAGTGTCAGTAATGAACAAACAGCCGGACTGAAATACTGATCATGCTTTCCTGCTGGCTACGACGGAGGTGCAGGGTTTTAGGTGGAGGTATGACAGAGAGAGACTTCCCCCTCATTCTCTCCACCCCAGTGGAGGTGAATGTCTGTCCACAGAACTGACTGTGGACCAGTTCTCACAGAGGTTATTTCACTTCATTAAGGTTAAATGACCAGTGTTGCTGCTGAAATGTGGATGAAAGCCTGACGTTCAGATGTGTCCAGAGGTAACAATTGAACCTACACACGTTGTGAGTTTGTCTGACAGAGGTTTACAGGCAGGTTGCCAAGAAGTGGAGTCCACAGCCTGAACAGCAGTCTGGCTGAGAGCTGGTGGAAGTGACACGTTTAACTACTGGCTGGGATTATGAGAAATGAGGAAACAGGTGTGTGTGTGTGTGTGTGTGTGTGTGAGAGAGAGAGAGAGGGCAGGGACGATCACAACCTGTTTTTATTAACAAAGAGCAATGCAGAAAACATCCAGGTCACTTTCATTTTTAGGAGGTACTGACCATCTGTTGTAAGTGATTTACATGAACTCACTGGTCACATGGTTCAGTGCACGGGTCGACGTGCCACCACAGACCAAAACATCTCCTGACTATTGGATGGATGATGAAACATGGTTTAATCTCAGGGTGAACTGAGCCTCTCCCACGTTTTAATTACAAAACTAAAGCCTCAGCTGGGTTTAACAAAATAATGGTATAACGTGTTAAACGTAAATGTTTAAACTAACAACTAAAGTGTTTCACTCCTCCAACCTGGGCCGTTTCTCCAGACTGTGTAGACTGTGGCCATGATGAGCAGGTAATAAACTGAGCTCACATTAAAGCCAAAGTCTTGGACTTCCACTTTGGTTAAGATCATTTTTAATCAACACTATGTAAAAGCTGTTTCAACAAAAGGTGATTACAGGTCTTTGACATTTACTTCTTATTTACTTTGGCTATTTGTGAGAATCAAAAGCTGGAGCTAATGTAGGGATTCTCATAAGGGATTCCCAAGGATTCGGCTTTTATATACGGCATCGAACACCAGCCTGACGGCGTGAGAGCTGGCAAGAAATCTGAGGAGGACAGAGACGGGGCGAGAGGCTTCCACTGAGACACATGAAAGGAGAAAGAGAGAGTGAAGGACACACCTGTCATCACTCCATCACCGCCCCCCTGACCCATGACCCCTGCCCCTCCCGCTCGCTTTTCTTTCCCAGCTTGTTTTGGATACACAATCTGTCTGCCCTCAGTCCCGCACGGCCGTAACGTGTGTGTGTGTGTGTGTGTGTGTGTGTGTATACACGGGACAGTTGTGAGGAGGAAGCAGGAACAGGAAGGATAAAGACGAGGACATGAATCAAGTCGATTCTCTGGCCTCCCTGTTCTGCCTCTACCTCTCTCATGATGAATATTTCAGACACACACTCTTCATGGGAATCGCAGCATGTCTGTGCATATTCTCTCCTGTGGACAAAATAATGGAAACACCAAACAACTCATGAGCCCCACAGTTTTTTCCTTTGTCTCCTCGATTCCTGAACACAGACACAAAGGAAGACACCTACCAAACCTACCAAACATCCTGGGATCCTGCAGGATGTTTGTCGACATGTTTCCTGGGAAAGTGAAGTCGATTTTGGTGAGAACTCCTGCGAAATGCCAGGCTCTCAATTGTTAGTTTTCCACATGGCAAGAACCTTTTGCATTTAATAACGTCTTGGTACAAGAAAGTATTTGGTGAAGGCAAATGACTTACAATATGTGAGATCTGAAACACTTTAAGAAGAAATGTGGGCAGTCAGATAATCAGGGTTGGACAGGATGACACATTTATGGATGGATATTGTTCAGTGTGGGAAGGGATCAGCAGGAGTGTGTTGTTGTTGCTGGTGATGAGCTTCACAACCCTCAAAATCAGCTGCTGTGACCCAGGAAGGTCAAAGGTCATCCAGGGAGGAAGTGACCGGGAGCTGTGTGTGTGTTAGAGGTCGGGAAGGAGATGTGAGTAAAAGGACTGTGAGGTTTCCAGGCTGAGAAGCTCCACAGGGACCCAACACATCGGAATCCTAGAAAGTTCATGGGTACAAACCGTCTGTATGTTAATATAAAACCAGTTTGATATTTGATACATGGGGCATTTTTGGTGATTTGTTGTTTTTTTTGTTTGCTCAGAAACCTCACGTATCAAAGAAAGAAATAGAAATAATCTAAATAATATGGCACCTCTATTCCTATATGCCTGGACTGTCTGTCTATGCATAAATGGCAAATAAAAATCGTGAATCTTGAATTTTCTTTTGGATTTTGTTAAAAGGTTTAATAAACATCTAATTTCCAAAAAATTAGAATGTTCTGGTTATTTTTGGATATGTTGGGCTTTACAGGGTTAATGAGTAAATCCACATGACATCATCTGTTTTACACTGTACACACAACAACACTGGTGTATGTGGCGTCCTGCTCCCCAGGCTGCGTTTCTTCTTCCTGTTAGTTCTGCACAACTTCAACCAAAAGCCAAATGTGTTCCTTTGTATAATAATATGTTCAGTTTGGAATAGACTGAATTCAGGTGGACACGGTCAGACCACGTTTATCTGCAGCGCTGCCTGCATGTTGAAGCTTCGTGTGGATTGAACTGACAACTACTGTGCTCACACATACACACAGGTACCTCTTCCACACATGACCCGCCTCGCTGCTCTTTAAGTGGCATAAATCTCTCACAGACACTCAGAGGGCCACCCAGTCCTCTGCAGGTCGCTGACAGGAAGCAGAGGCCGCTGAACTAAAAACACTGGTTATCCTTCGGGCCGTGTGTGTGTCTGTGTGTGTGTGGGGGTCACACTGTAACTGGAA
>NW_018128174.1:48472-58405 GCF_001952655.1 Monopterus albus | reverse complement strand
ATATTTGACTTTTAAATGAGCCACGCTGTATCGACCGTCAGTTACTGTGACGAGCAAAGGTTTGTGTCTGTTTCAGTGGCTATGACTGATACTGTGGCTCGTTTGTAATACTATAATACTACTATACTCATGTACGTACTTCACTCTGTGACCAGTATTATGTACATATACGTGAGCTGATGGTCGAGTCTCCAGTAGCAGAAAAAGAAGATGTGTTCACCAAACCCTCCATGTAATGAGACAGTGTGTGTGTGCGTGTGTGTGTTTTGATGCAGGTGGGGTATTTGTAGATGTCGGTAATTTCATCAATTTGCAGTTAAGTTGGCTGAGAGGACAATTCACCTGAAATATGATGCTTTTCTATAAGATGACAACTTTTACACACGGAAATTAAAAATGTCAAGTCCAGTCAAAGCAACAAAGTTGATCAACAAGTAGGTAAAAGTTAATAGATAAATAAAGGAATAAAAACACACAATACATGAAGGAAGCATCATAACTACTCAACATAACTTGGAGTAAATATTTCAAAGCCAGGGAGAACAGCTGGAGCAGTGCTAATGTGGAGGGCCAGACTGGTCCACAGTCCAGGAGCTGGTAGTACAAAGGCACAGTCCCCCGGAGCTTCAGTCCAGACCCCTGGATGACCAAACGCATCTGGTCACAGGATCCAAGCACCCTACATGGTGTGTGTGGAGAGGAGGACGGAGCCAACCCACTGAGACACCTTAAAATCAATCCTGTAACGATCCAGCGACACGCTGCAGAAGAGGCCGTGCAGACTGGAGGAAGCTTGTGTAAAATGCATTACAGTGGTCAAACTGGGAGGGAATGAAGGCATGAGGAGAGAAAACAGCCTAAATCTCAGCTGAGAAAAGCTACATTACTTGTTTGTCAGATTTAAAACCACTATCAGACATCACACCCAGGCTCCTGACGTGAGGTTCACAGCGGGGCGAGGGAAAGGCCCGGGGGGGGGGGTCAGTGGGGCACAGTAGCCTTTGGTTTGATCTAAGAAGGGCAAGGAACTCTTTTTGAAAACCCTCCAAGAACATCACCTACAAGTCAGTGACACTGTTCTCCTCCAGCTCTCTCCTCCCTGTAATTCCCACCCTTCTCCTCCTCCCTACATTCATAGGAGTTGACCTTTGACCCTGCCCATCGTGGGAACATTGTCATCAGGATGAGTTGGCGTGACGACGGGGAGGACATGGTGATGATGAGTCTAACAGAACCACCAACACCTGTCTACCCCCACCCGCTCCACTCAGTAACACACACACTCACACACACACATGCACAGTGATGATGTCGTTTCCTGAACCTTTCACACTAAAATCCTGCAGGTCCCGACCTGGCTGGAGCTTCATTTATCAAGCAGCGAGCGAGTCCTCCAAGCTAAACCCTTGGATATGACCCATAGCAGCGCCAGTGCTGTCGTCGTCATGGTTACAATAACAAACACATGGTTTCACACACAAAGCGACACGTGTTTGGTTGACCCCTCCACACTGACCTCCTCCTAGCACGGCTCTTTATATTACATCACTTCCTCCTTCGCTCCTGTCATGAACACTGTGGTCACTAGAGGTTGTTGATCAATAACGCCCGGCTGTGGGTGTTACATGAGTTAGGGAGTGAACAAGTAAACGGTAGTACAGCACTTACATCCGTCTGCTTGTGCATGTGCAGGCTCCTTCACTGTAGAAGTGCTGACTGCATTAATGTAGCTGTACCAAGACAGAGGAGGACGACAGATAGACCACAGATAATGAAGTTTCTGGAAAACTGGGATCATTCCCTGGAAGTCACTTGGTGTCGCTTTCAGTTGTGGTCGGTCCGAATGAAAAAGAGGATGCATCTTTATGTGAGGTGATGTTTGCCTTTATCTAGAGACCCTGCTGTTACAGCCTTTAGTCTCTAAGCACATGGACAACGATGATTAAAAACTGGTCGCACAGCTATGAGACTGGTTTTCGTCTTGCAGGGAAAATCTGATCCCTGTAAAACAAAGTCTGATCATCAAAACATGGCCTCTTGTTTATGTGACATTTGAGAGACTGCAGAAAGACTAAATCACAGAAATGGATTTCAGGGAAGTCGAGAGAAGTGAAACCCCAGGTACATTAATCCACAATGCAACTGAAATGTTGCCCAGTGTGTCGCCTGTACGTGGACAGTGGAGTGAGGGTAATAATAGATATAAACACCAGTAAAATCCCACATGTGGACATTAAATGAATTGGAAAGTTTAATATATTAATATTAGATTTGATTAAAGTCAAAAACATTGATTTAGTAAATTAAAAGCTGCAGACAAACATGTTTATCAGGAGTTTGACCTGCTGAAAAGGATGTTTTTGTACATTTGAGGGTGGGGGACGTGTCTCTTTGTCTCTCAGACTGTAACTCGACTCCGTCCTTCAGGCTGGAGTTGACGAGAAAAATTTACAACCTCAAATCAATCACAAGCTGTGGGAACTGTGAGAGTGGGGGTGGCGGGGGCGTTCACACTCAGCGCCTTGTTATGTTCACGTTCTGGTAGTTTTACATGTTGACCCTTGTGGCGATCTGCCCGCCCGCGGACCACAGCACTGCAGGCTGCACGGTCTGTTGATGTAAAGTCTCCTAAGCTTCCAGACCCTGCTGCTCAGGGATGCACAGGCTTTACATGTTGTTTTGCAGCACGAGGTCACACTCGTCACACACTTTCACACGATGCAGTTCTTCATGAGAGTCATCGTTTAACATTGCTCCAGCGATGCACCAGCAAAGATCGACTGACAGGATGTTAGGAAACCTGCAGCTGTTCAGCCTCACGCTGAAAAGGGAAGGTTACAGACTGAGAGGAAGCTCGTCAACTGGTAGTCAATGATTTATGAAACTGATAAGAGCTTCTTTGTGGGTGGAGTGTGAGAAATAACAGCGAGCTTATAACGGTGGATCCTTTCATACACAGCATCAAACACACTTTCTTGTGTGATTTAACAACAGATTTGTGCAGGATGTGTCTTAGGACACTAGTACAAGCAGCAGAAAGCTAAAACATGATCAGTGTATGCTGCTGGTGATTTAGAACATATCCTCAACACATCTGGTTTAAATGGATGCAAAGGTCAGTTCTCAGAGACACACTCTTAGTCAGGAAGCAGCAGCCACGAATGAGCCTCAAACAGTCGTTTGTACATTTCTGTTTGTGTACAGATTAAACAGATGAGATACACCGTAAAGATCTGTGAGTTTCAGAGGTGCAGAGAGGTGTGTTTCTGAACCTTGGACAGAGCCAGGCTAACTGTTTGCACCTGTTTCCAGTCTTTATGTGAAGCTAAGTGTGTCCGGACTTTGTCACACAGACATGAAAACGATATCCACCTCAGAGCGTACTGTTACTAAATGGTGAAGACAATGGACATAAGATTAATATCACATGTTGTATTCTGATGTTTGTGTAGTGATCACACAGTCTCGGCCACTCCTCACCAATCAGATGGATCAGCCAATCAGATCAATCAATCCGCTGTGAGGCAAGAATCTGATTTATAGATGTTTGTTTATCGTTTGGAGAGGAATGCCCTGGGAACCGAGGAGGGTCTACAGCGAGAAGCAGCTGTTTCACGCTGCATTCCTGTCTCACTGTCAGACGCTCACACGTTGTCTCACTGAGTCTGTCTCTGGTGATGTCTCACAGCGTCCACTTGTCATGCAAAGCTGCCTGGACCGTTGGTGCCTCGTGTATTAGTGTTCCACTGCTGCACACTGGATGTTTGAGGAAGTGTCTGCCTGAAGGTTATTAAGAGGAAATGTCAGTGTTTTTCTGTTTCTATATTAAGACATGAACTGTCGATTTCCAGGAATGTGCGCTCAGCAGATCGGCTGCCAGAGGAAGCTGCTCCTCCTTCTCCTCCAACTGATAACCTCTCACCTGCCCTCCACTGACACTCATCACTTATTAACAAACCAGTAGCTGCCACATTCAAGGGGGTGGATTGTACTATATGGCAAAGATGTTTGGGAGAGGAACCAAGGGAAGTGTGTGTGAATGGAATTAGATAAGATGATGAGAACATGCATCAAACTGACAGGATCTCTGCAGGCAAAGGCAGAAGAGAAAGGGCAGAAAATGTTCTATTGCAGAAATGTTTATGTATTTGTTTTGGTTTTACAGAGACTGTGCACAAAATCACTCACAGGTCCAGAAGGTAGTGCTACTGATGCAGTGTGTAGACGACGTCTATGTGTTTGTACTTGTACAGTGTATTTTGGCTTTTTATTACAAACTCCACCACATTAAAGATTATACCGTGTCACAGAGTTTTGGTTTGAAAGCTCTGAAAGCAAACCTGGATTTTCTTAGCATTTAACTTTGAATGAAGTGCAGTGTTTGTTTGTGATGAGCTGCCTGAAGCACCTGTGGAGGTGAAGAGGTGAAAATCTGATGTATTTAGAAAAGTACTCCACTGATGTGACATCACACTCCTCTAACGTCGCTGGACAAACAACGGACAGTTTACAAAAAGAGCCAAACCAGAGAAGTCACCTTTTCTATTCCACTCTTCTTCCTTTTCAAAATCTGGTTACTACGTTACCCACAAGGCAACTGAACCAGTGACTGCTGGGTGGGACACTGGGGTGTGTCAGTGGGTCGTCTCCCAGCCAGAGGGTTGGTGGTTCGATTCCCGGCTTCTCCGGTCCCACCAAACCCCAAGTTGCTCCCAGTGGCCACATGGATGCGCATGTGCAGTGTCCCTGGAGCCACGGTGAGGTGGAGTTCACCTTCGAGGGCAGGATGAGTAGTCGATGACCTGCTTTTGGAGTCACCACAATCAGTCGCCTTTTAAGCTAAACAACAAAACCCAACTGGTTCCAGCTTCTTCAGAGTAAACATTAGTTTTTGTCTTCTGTGATGACAGAGACAACAAATGACTAAACATAGTGACTAAGTTCATTCATGAAACATGGCGTCATCATGTCCTATTTCTACGGAAGAGTATTAGGGCCACTGCAAAGATTTTTTTTAAAATTCTGACTTTATTCTCTGAATTCTGACTTTATTCTCTGAATTCTGACTTTATTCTCAGAATTCTGAGAATAAAGTCAGAATAAAAAAAAAATGTATGCAGTGGCCCTAATACTCTTCCGTATATTTCTCTAATTTCCTCTGTTAAAAAAGAAACCGTGCAGCTTTAGTGAGTTGTCATAAATGCAACAGTGATCAATTAATCACATTTCCTGATTGATAGTTGAGCTGCAGCACAATGGCCTGGTCTCTGTGAGAAAGGAGGAAGAGGAAGAGGGGTGTCGTGGTGTCGAGGGCTGATAAAGATCTGCTGCCACCAACCAGGGGCTTTTCCCAGGAGGAAAAGGTGTGTGTGTGTGTTTGTGTGTTTGAGTTCCACTTGTTGATGTGGAAGTGTGTGTGAGTCGAGTGTGTGCAGCGTTATGACTGTACAGTACAGTGAGTTCCTCGTTTTGGTTTTCTTCCTTTCAGGAAGTCTTTCTTAGCCTCTGTTTTGTTGGTATGCGTTGCCTGGTCCTGTTTGAGGGCTCAGACCTGGTTTCAGGGTTTAGGATGGGTTCAGCTTCAGGTCAGGGTTGGCATCCCCTGTCCTCATAGCTAGAGAAAGACTGCAGAGTGGGCTCAGTGATATGAACACTGCTTCTGAGAATGAGGTCAGCGTCTGTGCAAAGAAACACTGGTGTATGTACAGGACTTCACAGATGACAGGTTGGGTTAGGAATCAGTCACAGAGCTCGTCCCTCTGCACTTCTGTCCTAAATACTTACCCAGTTCATTTATTAAGCTCATCATAGTCCAGTCTGGAGCAAACGTCAGTTTCTCTACCACAGAAACGTCACGCATCACGTTAAAGCAGCCAGTTCTTTGGTGGTGGCTTTTTTTTTCTCCTAGAAATCAACATTATTCTGAACAACATGCAAATCCAAAGTGATATTACTGATTCATTTCATTACAGTGTTTTAATTGTGCAAACAAGAAGACTGGTTAGTTTACACCTTTATTTTAGTAACATGATAGCTAATGTCATAATGTGATGTGTGTCTGTGCTTCCACACTGTTTGTTTGGTTTAACATCGGGAAGATTCAGGAAAAGTCCAACTCATAGCAGGAAGCAGGAATTTCTTCTTGCACTCGAACACACCATCAGGTTTGAAACCCGCCGGCTGCTGTGATTGGCTGTCTGGGGTCAGGTGAGGCTGTGGCGCTGGTTTGCTTGTTGCTGCTCAGTCAGACGTGTAGGAAACACGTCACCAGTTACAGGTATGAGCTCACCTGAGCTTGTCAGCAGTGTTACGTTTTGTTTAAACGACACTTTGTCTGACAAATGTCTCCAGCCTGTGACTTTCGTTACTGTGCAGTTGTGTCACTGCCTTATGTTGCTACGTTAGCATTTCCTATTTTCCCAGAATGCACCGTAGAAAGTCGGTGCATGTTTGAAATGACTGTGTTCCTTGGCAGCCAACCAGATACAGGTAGTTCCAGAGAACAATGTGTTTTATTTGGCTAAAACGAAAGGAAACTCTGCCCCCCCTCGATATCTGCCCTCTCCTGTTTCTGTGGGAAAGGCTCTGGGCTGCAGCCACTGATCCAAAGCTGATAAAGTCAAACTGACTAACAGATGTACACACGTACATTTATCAGTGCAGCACAAGAACCTATATTAATTATTCAGCATTACACTAACACACTAATGCTGTCAGACAGGAAGTGGAGTCTGCAGGGGTCACTCACTCAAAGACGGTGTGAACAGTAGAGAGGACAAAGACACAGTTTTGACATTGGCAACATGTAAGAATGACTTGAGAGTTGTATCTGCTCAAAATGCAGTCGTGTGACTTGCTCTGCAGTAAATGCTCCATGCATACAGGGCACGGCGATGACGGTGAGTGTCCTCCGGTGCATCAGGGGGCTGGTTCTGTTCACAGTCCACCACCACTATTGTGTCTCCAGTTCCACACAGTCCAACACCTTGTAATGTCAACAACGCTACAGAATAAATCACCTTTGCTGTGACTGTGTGTGTTCTTTAGACTGTTGAAGACACTGAACCAAAATACTTGTCCATTTATTATACCCAGTGACGACAGCAGACCGTGTTCACATTGCCCCATGACTTGCACCAGACTAACAGACACTTGCTCCGTTGTCTGGTTGCTGTATTTGCTCTGTCCACCAGCTGCAGCTCTGATGAAGAGAGAGCCCGGCATGGTCAACAGGAGTCTTTGTATGTTTGTATTAACTTTAATGGCAAAGACCTTCTTCTGAAAATCATTTTTATTGACCTTACAGCCACCTGACATGGTTCTTTCCTCCATTACAGGTCGCTGAGATGAACCCTCATCTGGTGAGTTTCTAATTCCAACAAGACCAACAAATTTCACTCTGCACCAGGGTTAGGGCTAAAAATGTGTATTAATCCGCCACTGAAAATAGCACTGTTTCCTCGTGTTTGTTTGAAAACCGCAGTAAGCAGCTGTTTTTAGGAAATTGGAGTCTTTTTAAATGAAACTATAGGTGTTTGTAAAGATGTTTATCTTCAGTAGGAGCAATGGGCCTGGAGCTGAGAGCCACAGACTGATGGCAACAAGCGCTGACAGACACGTTGGTTCAGATAGTTTCAGTTTAAATGATAAATCGCTTTGCTCCTTGTGTGAGTTCTGCTGACACCTGAAGATTCTGTTAACAAACAGCGAAGATTGACCAAAACAAGCCCTAAATCGGAGCCAGACTCTGGGTTTACAGCAGCTTTTATCTTTTGCCTTCCGTTTTGCTGCTCACATTAGATTGGAAGCAAAATAGCATGGTTTCAGTTTGTTAGGCAACAGGTCCTGGTCGCTGACCTCTGTGTGTCTCTGCTTTGTTTCCTGTCAGACAGCAGCTGCTGGCCAGAGGCCTTCGTGCACCTCTTTTGTTCTCTGCAACAGCACATTATGTTTAAACTGCCCCTGCTGCATTCGTGTGACGTGTTAGTGTTGTGACAAACATTACAAGTTGTCAGACAACATTTATTCTGTGTATGTACAGTGTGTTAGGAGTTCTACACCGTGTATTAGCCTGTTTGTCAAAGAAACGTGCTTCTAGTTGCCTGATGACAAAAACTCTTTGGAAACATCTTTAAATGTTTCGATTCTTCTCTCTGGAAGGTTTGTTTACAGATTTACCTGAAAGTTTCCCTTGGACATCCTGATACAGACACATGTCTGTCTCCCAGGCTCAGGCTGAAGCCGAAACTGTCAGGTCTCACAGGAAAACAGGCCAAGTGCTCACGGCACATCGAGACTTGCTGCTTTCCCCTGTGTGTAGTTTAGTGCCATGACAAGTATTATGTTGCTTCACTGTAAGTCAGGTCAGACCGTTTCATTGCTACAGAGTTTGTAATATTTGAGGTTTTGGCCACGGGGGTGCAGGGTATCTATGTGGACAGCGAACATGCTGCTCTGAGAGCCAGCACAGGGCCCCTACGAGGCCCCTACGAGGCCCCGATGAGGCATCGCTGGGTGCTGGGCCGTGGTTTGTCACCTAAATGCTTTCTTCAGGAGACATGTTTGATTGGTGCTTTCTTAGATTAAAGAGCAGTTTAAAAATGAACAGTAAATAGAAGTTACACACAAAACTGCAGTGAAGCAAGTGCAGCTTAACAAACCCCCATCAGTCTGTTAACAGGAAGTGAGGAGAGATGCCACACTGCCGTGGTGGCTCAAGCTTCAGAGATGAAACTGTGGCTGATAGACACCAGAGTCAAACTGCAAACCCACACTGAGGTTAGTGTTCACTGTGATTTGTTTCATCTGTCTTTGCTGGGTTCCTTCCAGAGAAACAGGCGAGTCGGCCACGCTGCTATCAGAGCGATTAGGTAAGAGAGTGGGTGGTGGGAGCAGGGGTGGGGTGTGTGTGTGTGTGTGTGTGTGTGTGTGTGTGCTAGCACTCTGTACGACACAAACAATCTGCGTGTGTGTACATGTTAGTCGGCTTGTTTCACCCTAACTGAAAAGAAGTTTATCTTGGCACTCCGGCTTCTTCCTCACATTTTTACCTGATCCTTTACACCTGGTGTGTCATGCCCAACAGTCAGCAGCCTTCCCAGCACTCACAATAATAATAAATATTCCTGTATTTCTGTGATGTACCGGCCACGGCGGAGGTAATAAACTAACAATTTTAATCCAACCATATGATAAACATCAATGTGGAATGTGCTGTTCTGCACAGTGAATACTTGTACCTTTAGTACTTGAATATTTAGTGAATATTGTTGTATTTGCAGGACTTTGTGGTATTACTACTTCTACTGCAGTAAAGAGTCTGAGTACTTCTTCCACCACTGGTTAAATGTAAAATGAATCATTTCACTCTTGTAATCTCATCTGTTTTACGTGAACAGCCCTTTTCCACAGAAATAAACCTGCAACGCTCTTTATAGTTTTCCCAGAATAAAACCAGGTCACGTGTTTGTTGGGAAGTGGAGAGATCGCACAGATGGTTGTCAGCTTTCTGCAGCTGATCTTTAGCCCGATAGAGCCTCCTGAAACAGCAGCACTGTGTCGTACTTGACTATTACATTAACAGAAATAAGAAGATAAGATCATAAGCCATACCTCTGGTGGTTCTCAAAACTTGGACCACACATCTAAACTGCATAGAAGATGGGAGCTGCTGTAAACACTGATGTTGAAGTCAGTGTTCTGATGAATAACATCTTCTCATGGTCAAATCAGTAGGTTAATCTTGGTCTGGAGCGTAAACTCCACTGTGGTCAGTGTTTTCCCATCATGTGTTCTCAGAGACAAAGTGAAAAGTCCACACAGGAACTAATTTAAACATCATATCTGTAAAGCAGAATAATACCAGTGGATTGTTGTCAGTTGTTTGGTCACTGTGTAGTGATCTGGTTCCTATTAATGTGTGTGGGCGTGCAA
>NW_018128174.1:10002-28490 GCF_001952655.1 Monopterus albus | reverse complement strand
ATTGGTTAGGGCCGGGCCTGTGCAAGATGCAGAGTGGGGATGCATGAAATATCACAATCATTCATGTTTTAGGTTTTACACAGTGTGTAGATCATCCACATCACCAGCTCAGCATGCGCAGAAGGACTGTCTCAGACGTACAGACAAATAGGAAACGTTACTTTTCCCCAGTTTTCCAGCAGCTGGTTGGAGCTTACAGGTGTGTTTCTGTCTGGATTTCTGTTCAGCATCTCTTAGACTTTACACTTACAATTGAAGCTGAGTTGAGCTGGTGCTGCAGAATGACCATGGAGACGCAGCCTGTCACTCTCATCATCACCATCATCATCACCATCACCATGATCCTGGAGAGCCTTCAGTGTCTTAGTGAGGATAATGACACAGAGTCTAGGTCACAGACTGTGACAGGACTCCAAAGCAAACATGCAGATAATTAGTGGATATTTGTCCAGTGTCACTCCCCGTGATCCGATAGACATTCCTTCATTTACCACCCACCATCCCACATCAGTGACCTCTGACCTTACATCCTGTTTGTATGTCGGACCGTTATGAAACATCATAACTTGAGTGTTTTGGAGTGTGATGGGAAGAATGAAGGAGGACAGCAAAGACGTTTGACAGCATTTTAGTTTGACTCGAGCGCCTGCACCCCTGGATCCTGTTCCTACTTACTGTAATAGAAAAACTTGATCTGTTCCGTCTGTTTCCCGGCTCAGGTTGGCATGACTACAAAGGACTTATCAAATACCATCTGCTGTGTGGGTGTAAACAATATTGTGTACTTACTGTGAGAAAACTACATTTGGAATGTGGCGAAACTGTCAGAAAGGCTGCCGTGGGTGTAAAACATGGGCAGACTGATCAGCAGAGAGATGACTCTTCTGGTTAAATGGGGGGAGTCATCACATTACAACACTGAGTAAGGAGTGATGTAAAAATGGAGTACTCTGGATCTGATCTGAGTTACCAGTCCTTAGCTGAGGCATGTGGGACCAACATGTTGGGATTTAAACATCAGTGACCCATAAACACTGTTGATGCAATAGTCAGGTCAACCACAGCAGCTCTGAGCTCTGTTAGAGCGCCTCTCTCCTTCAGAGGCTGAGAACAGCAGACGTTTCCTGGACTAAAATAGTCTGACAGCTCCATGACAGATGTACAGCAAGGAAGGAGGCAGTGTTATTACTCCACCTACCACAGGTCTATGTGGGGACAGTCGGTGTCTTTAGGTTACGGTCGACCTCCTCCAGTAAGGTGATTTCTTAAACTTCATGTAAAACCAGGCCTCAGCGTCCATGGGTCACAGGAACCCGATTCCTCCTGGAGAATGTGGGTTTCTCTCCCATGTATGAAGCAGTTTTCTGCCACTGACGCTGTTAAAATGATAAGGTTGGAGGAGGATCTGACCCACTGCATGTGTTTGCATGCTTACAGTGCACGGACAAGCGTTCTCTGATTTCCTGTGTAAGCAGTTTTTCTGAGTCACCTGGTTATTTACTGTATGTAAACATGACAGCAGAGCTTCATGATTTGATCAGTGGCACGTGGCGATTGCTTTACACTCAACATACAAGAAAAAGGAAAGACCATAAAAAGAGGTGTCATGTGGCAACGCCCCCTAGAAATCACCTTCACTGCTAATTTGTATTTTTTATACAAAGGTTTAGTTGCTGCTTGTGTTATTTTCCTGGCTACAAAGTGCAGAGCTGTGACACCAGAGTGTTCCAGGTGCTGTGCTGCATATGTGGAAAAATCAAACTGGCTCAAGGCTTTGGTGTCGCCAGAAGGAGCCGATAAGTGAATCAGTACTGGTCGAGTTGGAAGTGTGAAAAAACAAAAAGATGTCGAGGTGCAGACGTCTCTGCTGCGGGATATGTTAGCTGCCATCGGCATTTCCCAGTCTCCCACCCAGCTGTCGGTGGTTGAGTTGCATTGTGGGTAATGTAGGTGCCAGGTTTTGACAAAGAAGGAATAAGAGAAATATATCTTTGGATCTCCTGCATCAGTTTTGATCCTGTTTGTTTTTTAACTGGCCAGTGATTCTGACAAAGTTCAGTCAGAGCAGTACACAGTGGCTGCGGCTCAGGAGGCAGAGCGGGTCTTCTCTTAGCCGTGAGCTAGACGCTGAACCCCCAGGTTGCACCAGGCTGTCCCATCACTGTTTGAGTGGGACTGTAGTGTTAAAGTGCTTTGAATGCACTGAGATGCATAGACAAGCAGCTTGCAAGTATAAATCCATTTACACTTGGAGAAAGGGGGAGGTGTGTGCTTCACGTCATTGTTGAATTTATTGGCTGAGCTGATAATGTAGGACAACAAATGAAATGCGTTGTGAGCGAATGCTGTGCAGGAACATTCAGTGTGAATACTTAGCACTGCAGGTGCGACTTGTCCTCTGTGAGCTCACTCAGCACTTCTTCTACAGGGCCGACTAACAGTGTGAATGACGACGTCCTGGTCTTGGTGCTGGCCTCCAGTGTTGTGATGTCAGAGTGTGCTCCACAGTGTGTCACCACACTGTGACAGTGTTGACTCACTGGGATAAAACCTGCTTTTCTCAGACACTGGATTTCACTCGGTTTCCTCTGCTGCAGCGATGAATCGGCTGCAGTGGCTCATGTATACGTGGCCATTGCCACCACTTAAAGTTCGTAAATGTAAACAGCAGCACCTCAATGTACGTACAGTACAATATGAAGCACATTCAAGCTCAGAATATCTAAAGTGCTGCTTTTGTTCCATTGTAAAGCCTCCGTGTGGTTCTTTAATGAACCACTACAATCACAGTTTGAGTGTTTAGCACCTCCTTCGTATCCACTCGAGTCCTTTTTAACGGTTATTTTTCCACCTTATTGAAAACAGCTGCTGCTGCTGTCTAAGTTGCATCTTGAGTTTCATTTCCAACGCTCCCTGAAGCGATCGCCCCGTTTTTCACCAGAATCTGACGGGAACAACATGTGTAACCATGGTAACTGTACATAAGCAGGACGAAGAAGATATACCCTACAGTAAACTTAAAAAAAGACGAAAACTAGATTTAAATGTTTTGATTTTTGTTAGTTCACTAAAAAGACAAATCTGACCAACTCATAAGCATTTTCTTAAAACAGAATCAAATCAGGTTTCCAAATAACCCTGGAGTGGTGATGAGGGAGGAGGCGCTGAGGATGTTGTGACTGCTGCTCTAAGATGTGACTTGTTTCATGCAGATACCCAGCTCGTAGATTTATGGGCCGCCGATGGCTTTACCATGTGTGCTTCCTGTTATGTCTGTCTACACCCTCACTATGCACTGAGGCTGGTGGAGACAGCAGCAGGTTTGCCAGTTGGAGGTGATAATCTGATCCCACGGTGCAGTTTCACACTTCCTCTGACTTCCTTCTTTCTGTTTTGAGTTCAGGTGATGGATCTCATGCTCCTCTCACGCGGTACGTCGACTCAAATGCTGTTAACTGACAGGACTTGAAGGTACCCTCTGGAGTTTCACTACAAAGAGCAATGGTTTTACAAGTGGGTCCCCGTTTAAGAAACCGGCACAGGGAACCTCAGCATCACCTAGAGGCTGCAATGTTAGTTACGGCTGACAAAAGATCAAACTGAGCTCTTCTCAGAGCCGGTCCGTCCTGGTGTCGACACAGGAGGGAAGGCTCAGTGGGTTATCGCCACAAAACCATGGATATCTGCCGCAAGTTTCATAGCAGTTTATTACACAGACGACTGACCTGAATGATGAGATGAGTCACACATATGCAAAACCAGCCACTTCGTTGCTCTTTTCTCTTGTAAAAATAGAGCACGATGTCTGAAAACACTTCACATCTCACCTTTGACTTGTCCTAGTCAAGTTTGTTGTCCCATTCTCCTTTTTCTGGGAAGCAGTGTGTTAACTAGGCCACTGTCACTGGTGGCCAGGTTCTCAGTGCCACCGGACCAGTTGATGTGGGTATCCCCCAGTTCCACCGGGGGCAGTATTGAGCACCAGAACGGAGAGGGTACTGGTTGTAGGCCAAGGGAAGGAGTTGTACAGCCAGTCCTAATCCTCTTGAACAAAACAATGTGATGCAATGATTGTGGGTGGGACAGGACTTGTGAACAGGGCTGGACATCCAACCCCACCTTCCCCACAGCCAGTACCCACCACTTCCCAGAACAAGGAGGAGAAGACGACAAATTACACTTGGAAGTCAGGGTTAGCTTCTGCTTTTGTGCACACAGGCCGTCAGCCGCACAAAAAAGCTGGATTTGAAGAATCTCAACGGCCTGACGCTCTCCTGACTAATGACTCGCTAGTCGACTTTCAGGGGTCGTAGAAAAATGTTTGAATCTCAGAGACGTACAGTCACGAGGTTCTCGCTGATGTTAAACAACTTGATACACGTCTGTGATTTCTGCTTCCTGAACAGCTTCATAATTGTGTCATTGAACAAACTCAGGTCTCCTAAAACCAAAGAAGTGCTTATTCCACAGCCTGTATTTTCTAAACCTTTCAGTCAACAGAACCAGGACTTCTTTACAAGTATTATTCAAATTAAAATTGCACCAGAGATAGTGTGCTACCTTGTGCTACGTTGTGTTGGAAAATACAGATAAACCTGCAATTTTGATGTAGGTAATGAAATGATGTAATTATATATTAATCCCAACCCCAAAGGTTCAGTGTATTTAAATTAAAAAACAAGTGTCTTTGTGGAAGAGTTCTGGCTTTAGAAATGATATAACACAGCAAGCCAGACATTTAAAAAATCAAATCTTAAAGGATTGAAATGCACCTGTTTTCTGATTTGCGACAGAGTCCAGCAGACTGATAGGTGGCGCAGAGAGAAAGCTGAGTTCAAACAGCCAAGAACAAAAATGAAACTGAAAAAATGTGTGATGAGTCATTAATTTCTCATGAAAGTACTCTGGAGTTTCTGACGTCCGCATTCATCTATTTGTGGGGAATAAGTACAGTTAATAATTCTCAGCGTGCGACAGCGTCAGCGGTGAAGTACCTTTTCACAGTATCTCAGTGTAGAGTTTCTGGAAAGCGGTGCACTAACTTAAATGGCAAAAACACTGTTTTATATCTTCACTGCATGAGGAAAAGTGCATGGTACTGATAACTAAAGCCATAAAAAAACCTTGAAGGAAATATTTAAACCAGCAGCAGCTCACAGAGAGGAGTCCGGGATCAGGGCAAAGGTCACAGTGGAATCGTGCTGAAGAGTGGATCACGCCCTCGTTACCAGAGCAGCACAGAGTGCAGCCCACCTGTCTGACTCTTCTCCTGCCTTGTTTCACATCATGTGGCTTACCTCGTATCTTTCCGACAGCAGCTTTGTAGTTAATCTGGGGAACTTTGTTTCCTCAGTTTCCCCTTTGTCCTGTGGGCCCGACTTTTTGGTCCAGCTGTTATTATTGATAGTGACTTCAAACTAGATCAACAGTCAAGTCTGTGCTCAGCGTGAGTTTCTTCCAACTTCTACTTTTCTCTAAGGGAAAATCTTTTCTTTCCAAAAGTGACCTGGAAAGGCCTGTTCATGCTTTTGTGTCCAGGCGTTTAGCTTGCTGCTGCGCCCTCTATGTCGGTCTTCCCAGTTCTCCTTGAAACCGTCTTCGGCTTGTCCAAAACGCTGCAGTGCGGCTTTTAGCTCGTGCCTCTAACAGAGAGCATGTCACTCCTACTGTGGCGTCCCGTCACTGGCTACCTGTTTGTCTTAGGTTGTGTTATAGAATTTTATTGGTGATGTTGAATGGTCTAGCCCCGTTGTACCTTTCTGTCCAGTTACTGGTTGTCCCAAAGACGCAGAGAACATGTGAAGGCTTTTGCAGTCGCCGCCCATTCACATTTGACAGGATGTGGCCGTTTGTAAACCTCGGTTAGAGACTCTATTACGCTTTGGCCTTTAACCTTATGTAACTTTTGCTTCACCTATAATGTCCAGATTTTTTGATGTTACTCTTAATCTATGTGACATTGATCTTATTCAACGCTGATCAAAACTTTCAGTGACTTCTTTTCCCAACCAGTCAAATTACAACAGTCACATGTTAGTTACTGTCCACGATGACAGCACTATCACAACCAGTCTGGTAAACTAAAAGCCTTCTCTGACTGGATGCTGCTGTGGTTAAAGGTAGATTTAACGGGGTTTCAGAATGAAAACTCTGGCAAGAGAGCTCTGGGTAAACAGCTGAGCATAAGTAGAGAGGGCTGGACAAGAAGAATGGGGGGAAACCAACTGGCAGAGGAAGTATATGCACATTTCCCAATCGAGAACTGATGACTGATTAATCGGAGACAGTAAACACTCAGAGAGAAATAAACAAAGCCATAGAAGGTGGAGGAAGTGAGGAAACACTTAATGAACTGACAGAGGAATGAACGTTTCTCCTCTCACTGCTCCTCCCCTTCTGCTTTCCTGTTATTTTCTCCCCGGCCTCCCTCCTTCTCTCTGTCCCCTTTCTGCTTTCAGGTTTCCTGCGTTCACTCAGACGCGGCACTGTGTTCATGTGTGTTCACTCAGTTCATATATATGTGTTGTGTTTCTATAAAAAGCTGCTCTGAGGAAGCTGTCCATTTCCTGTTGGGTCTGGTCAGACAGATGTCACAGGACAGAGATGTTCCAGTCTGGTGTGAAGCGCTGTGCTTTTTAATAAATGTTTTAACCTAAACACGAGCTTTTCTCAACCTAACCATGTAGTTTCTGTGTGTGAACCTGACCATGAAGATTCAAAGGTCCAACCTCTGCTGCATGTGGCTTGGCAGAGACGCAGCCACTTAGCATGAGACAGATTTCACTACTACAACATTACACACTACAAAGCTGCAGCGCAGCCAGCGCTAGGCGTGTTGCATCTGCTGACATAGTTTCCTAACAATCGGTGCCAGTGCTGCTGCTGTTTCTGTGAGTCTGGATGTGACCCACATAAATCTGTGGAGGGTTCAGGTGCATGTCGCGTCACGCCTCAGCTCCTCTCAGCTATGTGGTCCTGCCGGCCTCCACTCGAGTCCTGCTGTAGACACAGATCTGGGATCTGGGACGGCTGCAGAGCTGCTCGTGTGTCCTGATGCCCAGTATTGTTTTCAGGTTTGTGTTTGTGTCACGGCCACTGGTTGAGATGGTAGCTGAAAGGTTTGATCCCATAATGGTGACTTCACCTTCTGAGTTATTCTCAGCCAACAAACAAAAAGCAAAAGCAAACAAACAAAAGGTTTAGTGAATCATCTTGACTTTCTAAATTTGTAGTTTTCAACTTCTCCTTCTTACTCACCTATTGAAGTGTCAGTCATACAGATTGAAACAATGCAGCTGTAATTCACTTGAGGACAAACTTGAACCTGTCAAACCTGTTTTCCCTTCGGGGTTTACACAGCCGCACGCGCTCCGTACAGTCTGTTCAGTACTGCTCGATCAAACTCTCAGGTAGGTATCAACAGATTTAATGCATCTTCAAAAGTTACTGAGCTAAATCCTGAAGAGACCCACCATTAGTGAAATATGTTTCTTGAATAGTTGTCAAACTAATAATGATATCACAGTGATTCCAAATGCCTGCAGTAGGTTTCACTATGTTGGTCGACGGATCATATTATAACATTATCATCATATTATGAGTTGAACATTGCTCTTAGGTAGAACTGTGCTGCCTTGGTGGAGGTTTGCACTCTCTGAGTGCGGTCTGGTTTCAGACTGTGCTGCGTTAAATGTCAATAGGTCGCTGTTTGTAAAGTAGAACAACATACTTCGATGTCTCCCCTGGTTGTGTTTCTGCAGTGTGTGAGTGAAAGTGTGAGCTTCATGCACCCTGACAGGTGTTTGATCTCGGCCCACTCCCCTCCTGCTGCGTGACTGTGCAGCTCTGACAGCGCCGGCTGGCGTTCCTCTGTTACTCCGTGTCTTTATTGTCACTCTGTGATCCAAAGCGACAACGCCATCCCTGCTGATGAGCTTCCACCACAGGGTCCAGGGGAGAGCTTCCCCAGATTTAGCAGCAGGGAGGTGAACTGTCCAGATTTTCCTGCTGGGTCAGACTGTTTAGTTTCCCCTCACATCATAGCGACGGTCGGTAGCGCTGCAGCCGTGTCGAAAACCTGCCACCAGCTTGTTTTCATCATACACAACAAATACTCATTTATTGTTGGCTTGTTTGGCTCTTACTAAAGTGAGCATCACACGTGATTATAGTACAGTGACACCAGCCTCTTCCACTTCAGTGAGCAGGTGCTGCTCAATCAGCTGGAGACAACCAAGCGGCGCAGCAGGGATCCCCATCGGTGCCCAGGTCTGAGTAACCATAAGTGTGCAGCTCAGCGTCATTAGAAATGTAATGACATGAACAGTTGATGAGGAATCAAGTTCAAAAGATGTTTTATTTCTATGAACACACAGTCGGAATAAGAACAGCCCAAAACCTGGAGCTGCTGTAATGTGACCACAGTTACATCCTTCAACCTTCAGGCGTTGTCGACAGTTTTTCCAGCGTCGCTGACAACTGTTTGGGTAAAGCCTGAGTTTTAGTCCTGAATCCGCCGCCCCTGATTAGTTTTGGAAATGGACCAGGCAGATCAGTGGCTGTTTGAAATCTGGTTTCATTCTCAGTGTCTTATCATGTGATTCATGTTGTTTACTTAGTCTGAGGTTGGCCGTGGGTGGGAATACCTGCCTGCTCTATCAGTCTGTCAATTATTTAACACAGTTCAAACCTCTGTAGTACTGAGTTTTCACTTTCACTGCGTTCCATAAAGTCGCTTGAAGAAGCCGAGGCCCTGTTTGTAGTTTCCTGTTTTCTGTATAAACTGGTCATGAACTGTGACCTGATCTTCACCAAAGTCACAAATATCAACAAACACAATGTTTCTAAGCTGATAAAACACAATCAGTCCTGATCCTTCATGTCTTTATTGAACACGTTAAACACACACACTGATGTGGACCAAGTCATGACAACTGTGTTGTAATAACTGGTTGAACCACCTTTGTCACCAAGCAACACCCCCCAGCCAGCGCTTCCTGTAGCTGTGGATCAGACCTGCACCACGTTCAGGAGGCGTTTTGGACCGTACTTGTTTCATCTGAGCCATATTCTCAGGACGTCTGGTGTGAACGGCTTCAGGTCGTTCCACAGGGTCTCTACTGGGCTGAGGTCTGGTCTGACTGGGCCGCTCCAATAGGTGCGTTTTGTGTCTCCGTCCACTACAGCACCGTCGATGGTCAGTGGTGGATGCTTTAGAGGTTTTCTCCTGAAGTCCACAACAATCTCTTTAGTCCTCCCCACATTGAGGAAGAGGTTGTTGTCCTTACACCACTGGACCAGTTGGCAATCCTCACCCCTGTAGTTGGCCTCATCATTGTTGGTAATGAGGCCAACTACAGTCGTGTCATCCACAAACTTGACAATGTGGTTGGTGCTATAGGTTGGGACACAGTCGTGGGTCAACAAAAAGCAATGGGCTGAACACACACCCTGTGCTCAGCGTGATGGTCTTGGAGATGTTACTGCCAACCCGCACATTTTGTGGCCTCCCTGTTAGAAAGTCCAGCACCCAGTTGCAGAGAGAGGTGTCCTCTGTGGTGTCCTGCCATGGTAAGAGAAGAAGAAGAATCCTCTTTTATTGTTGTCATGTTGGTGCACGGTTTTCTTTATACACCATATGTAACGCTGTGTGCTCTTCCCAGACAGCTCTACCTTGGTTTCATCTGTCCACAGGATATTTTCCCAGTAGTGCTGTGGAGGGTCAAGCTGGTCAGGCTGCTGCAGTCTTGTTTTTGGAGAGCAGTGGCTTCCTCCATGGTGTCCTGCCATGGTAACCATGCCTGTTCAGGATTTTGCATATGGATGACTCATGAACAGAGATGTTAACCAACTCTAACGAATCCTTAAGTCTCTAGCTGGTACTCTAGGGCTCTTTTTTTACCTCACTGAACGTTCTGCTCCTGTGGAGTGATCCCAGCTGGGAGCCCACTTCTAAGGAGTAGCCACAGCACCACATCATCTCTGTTTATAGACAGTATGTCTGACTGTGGACTGATGAATATCTAAAGTCAGTGAGGTGACCCTGTTCCTACCCAGCTACATGCAAACCAACAACTCTTGGTCAGGGCTTCTGAGCTCTGTTTTTCACCATGCCCCGTTCACATCAGCGGATGCTGCTTGTGAACAGCACACTGGCACTGACACTGACACACTGAGTGTTTTTATAAGTCCAGGTCATTCTAAAAAACTCCTCCATTCTTGTTTCATTGATTGGCCTCCAGGTTTGCTAACACCTGACTCCAGCTGACCTTTAGTGACATCAGAAGCCTGGTGCTGCCATGACTTTGTCCACCATCACAGTGTATGTTTAATGGGTGTGTTCAATAAAGACATGAAAGATCAGGACTGTTTGTGTTTTATCAGCTTAGAAATATTGTGTTTGTTGATATTTGTGACTTTGGTGAAGATCAGGTCACATTTCATGACCAATTTATGCAGAAAACCAGGAAACTGCAAACAGTGCCGTGACTTTTTCTTGCAACTTATTCTGCTTCTGTTGTGACAGAAACGCATCAAGTGGAGCAGGTGGAAGTTTAGCCCAGTGAATGTGCTGTTGACTCAGGTGCGCTGTGTGGCCGTGGCTCAGGTATGATCCTGGCATCCACTCCCTAACCGCAGCCTTGTGGGAAAGACGCCAAGTAGGTAACAGGTTAGTGTCAGTTTGGAAACAGCTGATCACTGCCCTTCACATAAACAAAGACTCTGTGTGTAATTTAACCAGACTCTGTTGAAACAAGCTCATCTAAAAGGTAAAGCTGAGTGATTATGACACTCACTGCACAAGTATTGACTTACAAATGAGCTCACATGGTGTTTGATGGCTCCACATCAAACGTGTTTATGTAAAGTGACTGTCTGAATTAGACGAATGCAATTTGTGAAGAAATAGAGCGAGTGGCGCGGCGTGCAGCTGCTGCAAAGTGGAGACGCAGATGTTCCTGTGTTTGGGGATCAAACCCTCTGATGACAGGACCGCTGTGCTAACCATTAATCCCAGTTAATGTAAGTTTATAAACGTAATAGGTATCAAGTAGTTTGAGCTGAAGAATACAATGTCCCAGTTTAAGTAAAGTGGCTTGTAGCTGTTATTTCAGTGTCAGATGCTCATTTAATCAACACTTACTGCAGGTATATACGTATCAAATTGGATATTGGCAGATATCCACCGGTAATGTGCTTGGACTGAGGCCAGTACTTGACTGTGTGCCACATGGATGAAGCTACAGTGTAGACTCGGACCTGGTCCCTTAAGGTTAAGGCCATCAGCTTACAAACACCTCACCAGGCAGTAGCCTATCCAGACTTAAACGGACCGTCTTAGCTGCAGGTCCGTACAACACGATGGCCAGACTGTGGCATGTACTGACCGGTCCCAGCCCCGTGCACAGCTGATGTGTCCAGTGCTGCTGGTTGACGTGAACATGAAGCAGGAGCGGCTCAGGGAGCAGTTGGTGCCTTACAGCAGAGATCATGTATTTTCTTATGGAGGCATCTGAGGACTGATCATGACAAATATTGGGGGGACAAGTTTCCATTTTTCCTATTTTGGTGGAATGTATCCCCCAGTCCCCTGTGGAGAGTAAAAGGAATGCTCCACCCTTAAAGGGTTTATCAGACAGAAGCCAACATAATGTTATGTTTTAGTAGACCTATGAGCGTCTTGGTAATTTACTTAGCTGCTAAATGTGTTACACACTCAGGAATCTGACTGGAACTGTGAAGTTTGTTTTCCAGTAAATCATCAGAGCTGTTTGTATTAGTCCAGGAGTGTCCCAGTCAGCTCTGATAAACTTGTTAAAGAAGTCACCCAGGTAGACGCTACTCATTAATACTGGCTGCGTGGGTACTGGGACGCACCCGGTGTATGATCATGTATTCTTTCCAAATACGGGTGCACTTGCATAACCCTGCTGCTCTCAGCATTATGTCACAGAGACTGTTGGAGTGAGACGATGAAAACATTGGAATTACCCGTCCAGAGAAACAAACTGATTGCACATTATGATGGTAAACTGCTGTTGATTGTGTTTATTTGTTGTCATCTGGTGACAGAAAGCATCTTAACAACCTGACTGGAATGATTTCAAAGACCTTATGGGAAATTTCAGGGCATTCCAGCATGAAACTCGAGGAAGTGCGCTCCTGAAAGAATGATGACGGGGCTGTATCTGAATGCTTCCTTTAATCTGCTAAGTTCAAATAAAGTCATGTTGGATGATCAGAAGGAAATTACTCTTTCACTTAAGATACTGTTAATGTCATTAAGTTAAAGCGGAGCTGCAGTGATTTTGAACTTCAGTCGGGTCTGAAGAAGTAAAACGTACCGATAAAAGTAAAACAATCTGTGTCTGAGGAGCTGAACAGGCCTGTGCAGCTGCTCACCCAAAGTTCTAGCTAAACTCTTGCAGGTTGCCTTGCATTGTGGGTAATGTAGGCCACAGTTTGTTTTTACAAGGAAGAAGAACATATAAATGCAATAAACAGGATTTTTCTGCTTCTGCCACATCTGCTTTCATCCTGTTTTTTAAAAAAACCATCCATCGGTTGTAATGTTAGGAGAGTGATGCTAAATCAGTGGAGTACACTTTTAAGAAAGCATTTGATTTAAATGTCTAGCTACCATACTAAAAGTATTTAAACACTGCTGTTGTCCTCTGCCGCTCCTCAGTGTGCCGATGTCGACCACAGACAAGGAAATGGTTTAGGAGAATGTCCCTTTTCTCAGATGTCACTGGAAACCTGTTTATAGTTTGAGCTGTAAAGGGAGCGTGGCGCTAAATGTTTTGGTTGTGACTCAGGCCTTTGCTGCTGTAGTCATTTGTCCTCCAGGTTGTCATGGTTCATTAGGGACCTTCTCGGTTCCGTGTTTACTTTGGCACTCAGATGCCAGTCAACATACCTGAACTGTCTGGGATTCACCAAACCTTCTGTCGCATACTACACAGATGACCGTCACAATGGTTACGTGTTTGCCAGCAGCCCAGGGTGACTTTCATGTTTCACATGTGACATTCACCTGACTGCCCGACAGGGACTCCACAGAGGTAAACGGCATATTTGTGTGTAAATCGGTCGAAGCTCAGTTGGATTTTCCTGAGTAACAAACTCAGGAAGTGACGGATACAAAGTGAACATGTAAACAGCTCATCCCCTCACACATGCTTACTCACTGTGTATTACCACAGTGGCGTGAAGTCAGAGCTGCGTGATTCATAATGGGATAAACAACCTCGACCACCAAGCACAAACAGGAAGTTTGGAGTGTAGATGCTTCATAAAAATAGCACTAGCAGTTTATATTATCTTGTCTGCTTGTTCTCATGGTCTTTCATATGGAGTTTGCACCTGCCTGATAAATCTAAGGCCCCCCCCCCACAACACCCAGATAAACTTGTTCTCTCTAAGTTTATTGTCCCCAAATACCAGTAACATTAAATTGATGTGCTACCTTTCAGTGCATACACCTCCCCAAAAACATTTTTGCATCAAGATGAAATACTAGTAAAATAAAAAGATTATAGCCAATGCGACCAGCGTGCTGTGGCAACGTGTGTGTGTGTGTGTGTGCTATAATCTTTTGCTTTACTAACTTGCAGTGTACTCGGTCTGACCCAGCTGGTCAGTGCGTCACTGTCCGTATGTGTATGTGTCTGGCTTCCAGGCACTTCCATGCCTGTGGTCTCTGCATGACAAAATCTAATAAATATGTTTATTTATTAGGTTAATAAACACCAGTAGGCAAGGCTGTTTATATACTGCAGACTGGAAGTGTGTTCACGTGCACAAAATGAAACTCATTCTTTGTCGCAGCAGCTGTGAGGGTTCATCCAGACCATCTATGTGCGTGATGGCGCTCTTCATAGGTGCACGTCATTTCAAAGCAAAGCATTGATGATCTAGTCTCTCAGTCTTGACTTAGTTCCAACTCTGGACCAATGCAAAACTTCAGGAAAACTCCAGGGATCCTTCAAACAGCAGAGAATGAAACTGATCCACATCTGTGTGCAGAGTGTCTGGGGCTTCCCTCGCTATAAATTATTGCCAGGACTTTGTGACTTCAGCTTGGAAACGGTGCAAAATGAAAAAGCTACATGCTCAGTGAAAACTCCTGGTTATTTTTATATCCAGCCTGAAAAAACCTTTTAATTTCTTCTTCCTGATCTTGATTCACACCAGATCAGTCACAGCACTGGGATGAACTTACTCCCTGAGGGAACTCTGACGTTCAAAATGAAGACGACGTAACTCAGCTCTGCTTCTGCCTGCTGGTGTGTGTGCACTCGGTGCAGGGAGCAGCCATGTCCACATGCTGGTCCACCTCTCATCTCATCAACAAGTGCTTGTGCTCTTTGTAAGACATGGTGTGAGGTGTGTGTGGCCAGAAAACCTGGCCTGACTCAGCAGGATGCCAGAAAGACAAATGTATTCCATGTGCAAAAAGTGATACAGTGCCTACTTCTCATCTGTGCAAGATTTTGAAATATCTTCTGGGAAATGTCCTGAATGTTCCCAGGAAGTCTTTCAGCTCAGTGTTGGGTCTTGAGAAAGATGATGCTAGTTGACTGAAGGACCACAGATCCCCTCAGGGTTGAGAAACACTGGGATGTTCTCTCTCTGACCCAGTCTGTAAAAAGCTCTCTTCTCACTGCAGAACGACTCTCTTCTCTGTTCAGACTCCTCTGGTCGACAGACACTTCAACAGAGCGACCAGCTTCTTTCCCTGTCACAACTGTATGGCATCAATCAATCAATCAAACTCTCATTGACAAGTATAATTAAAACACCAGGACTTTGATTCCACTGTGGGTGGTGCTCTTCTCTCGTGTCCATGTGGGCTCCAGTGCAGCAGGAAAACAAGCAGGCCTGTTGAAACACACATCGGAAGTCGCCTGTCACTGGACCATGGCACAGAAGCCGACCATCAGTATCAGTACCGACAGATTATACAACCAGAGACGGGTGGTGATAGAGATCAGAACCTACTTAAATCCGAAGGCACACGATCTTCTACATGAGAATAGGGTCTCCAGAAGGTCTTTCTGAGGAGTTGTAACCTGTTTTCTGTAGCAGCCCACTGCCATCCTTGGTTGGCATCGTATTGTTTTCCCTCCGCAGTATGTAAAACGTTCACATGTGACGACGAGAGGGCGTTATATACACATCAGTGCTTAGTGTTGACATTCAGCCTTTTGTGTGTGATCAGACCTTGGCGGCTAGTTAATGAGATCACGTGCCTCGTCTCTTTCTGTCTGTAGGGTTACAGGGTATAAATGTGTCTTTTTGGCAACTGTAGAGTGTCTTTGCTGGTTTGTTGGTGTGGAGGCAGGTTTTCTAAGAAAGGAGCCTCTGATCAAAATATTACATTTTCACATTAAGAAGATGCACAAAGTGAAAATTTAGTCAGGATCTCTTTACACCAGACTGATGTCAGGATCTTCCTGAGTCACAGTCTGTCAGAGTTTAGTTACCTTCTGTGGTTTTCCTCAAGTTTTGCTTTACTCCTAATGTGAGCTAAGAAAATTTTATTTTTCTGACAACTTTTTACTTTTACTCCCTACGTTAAAATATCTGTGCTCTCTAATCCTTAAATTTTCAGATTTGTTACTTTGTTAGGGAATTATTGATTATTTTTTATTTTGCACATGCTGCAGCGTGCACACCGCTGCACTGGGTGACGTGTTTCTTCATTACAAGCTCTCTGCTCTGTCTACAGTGCGCTAGCTCCTCAGAGAATGCACAGCTGAGCCTTGCTTTACTTCAGACACTGTGAAACGTTATAGTCATTTGAGGTTTTTGGGGCAATGTTCTTCTGATCTGGTGTGTCGCACTAAATAAACATGTCACCCAGTGCCGCGGCGTGTTTCACTGATGCGGTCTGTGACACCAGGTTGGAGACTGATGGACATTAATCTATGAGCAGAGGTAGTTCGTTATTAGTTTTAGGGTTGGGATTGTTGAACGTCTGTTAAAATAGGAAATGACTGGCCTTATCCTTGAAGGCTCAGTTAGACCTGACATGTGTTCTCATTAATCACTTTTAATTTCATTGTATTTGAAATTAGAATGCTTTATGATGCAGGGGTCAGTTAGGTTTGCACAGAAACAGATGGTAGAAATGAAGGGCTACTTTTTGCTTTGAGTACATTTCAGAGCCTGTACTTTTTTACTTGTACTCAAGTAAAGAGTTTGAGTCAGTACTTCTACTTGTACCAGTTTCTTTTTAGCACAGGTATCTGTACTTCATCTTGAATAACGGATAACAACGGGTTATAAAGAAAAGCCCAACAACTCCCAACAAATAGAAAAAAGATTAGTATTCAAACAATGTCAGTAAAGCTCACCTTTGTTGACTTGGCTACAGTTTTGTAGTTTATCTATAAATGTGCATTTACAGAGGGAAAAAAGCTTTTCCCCCTTGTTAGTTTGGTGATGAAGGTGGAAGCAGAGTCCAAACAAAGCGAGGACCTCATGATAGCCCTCACAGCGTTGTTATGGAAATCCAGCTTTCCTGTGTGGATATCCTGAGCACAGTAGGTTGTGGGCTGGCAGACACATCAGTGGGTCGTTGGGTTAAAGCTCCTTTTCAGTTAATTTAATAACTTTAATGTCTAAGTTCAACAATGATTATCTAATTTCTCTGATAACAGTATTTTAATTTACACTAACTTAAACTGGGCTGACATAGTTCAGTACCATTAGTACTAAGAGCTGATAGGCTGGAGGCAGTGACATCAAGTCTTCAGCTCTTTAAGTATTTACAGTAAATGAGATGCTTTAGCTTACAGCCCCAAAAGAACATCATAAACTCCTTTAGGGATCAACTGGAAACTCCCAAAAATAAGGAGGAACAGGACGAGGCGGTGACGGAGGGTTTGGGGTTTCCAGCAGGGAAAGTAACGCCAGATCAGAAATATGATATGTTCTTATAGAGATGCTTATCCAAACAAAGCGAGGGCCTCATGATAGCCCTCACAGCGTTGTTGGGGAAATCCAGCTTTCCTGTGTGGATATCCTGAGCACAGTAGGTTGTGGGCTGGCAGACACATCAGTGGGTTGTTGGGTTAATGCTCATCTAAAGCTCCATTAACGCTGACTCGGACGATAAGGAGAATAGTGTGTGGAGGTGACAAACCTACAGAGAATTGTTATCAGCTCTGCTGCTTCACGTTTTGGCTCCTTGTAGCTCCTGGTTTCAGTTTTACTCTGATAAACCCACAACCTGCTTTATTTCCTTTATTGCTCAGCAGCGAACAGCAGACTCTCAGTGGACAAACTCAATCCAAAGCACAGTAAAGGACACAAACCTAAACCAGACCAGTATTTGCTGTGACCCCCTTTGCCTTTAACCAGGTCTCCTCAGTCCACCGCTACACACAGTCTCCAGGTACCTGGCAGGTCGATTGTTCCACCATCTCAGAGACGCTGCCACAGTTCTTCTGTGGGTTCAGGCTGTCTCATGGTCTCTGTCTCTGCATGTGATCCCAGATGGACTCCATGGTGCTGAGATCAGGGCTCTGTGGGGACCAGACCATCCAGATCACTCCTGGTCCATCTGGTCTATGAACACAGTCCTGTATGTGCTTGAGGTTTGTGTTCAGTGTCAGGCTGCAGGATGTATTTTTCTTTTGGTGGAGATCAAAACGGATCTAAAAGAAGAGTAAATACTGGACTTGCATTCATCCAGTGGGAGTTGGTTTCTGGAGCCCATCCATACAGTGTGACCAGGATGACCCAGATGACTAGCACTGTACACTTCACTGATAAGCCGCTGCATTAAATCCACTAATAGATTAGATTAGAAAACCTTTATTAGTCCCACAGGGGGAACATTTCCATGTTGCAACAGCACACTATGATTCAGCAAAGTACAGAAAATATAAAAATATTATAAGAAACAAGGTAAAAAATTAAAAGATATTAAATACAAACCATAAAATTATAACGCTCCAGGAACTATGCATAACATGTGCGTATAGTACAGATAAATGATAATCAAATAATGATAATCAGTTAAAAAAGTAATATTATCGGAGTAGTCCAAGTGATGACTGGTCATGCAGATAATGTATGACTGCTGAACATACATGAAGCAATTGTTCCAGCAATATAATAACAATGTACGAGCTTATTACCAACCATATTAGACCTTGTTATAAAGTCTGCGCGAAATCTCTCCTTCACACAACGAGCATGGATCAGTCTGCTCTCCAGAGCAGATAGTGTGACCTGCACAGGGTGGGACTCATGGTCCAGCATTGATGTAAATTTAGCCAGGACCCTTCTGTCCCCCACCACCCTCACCGAGTCCAGAGGACAGCTCAGAACAGAGCTGGACTTCTTAATAACCTTATCCAGCTTCCTCCTCTCCCTCTCTGTAATGCTGCTGCTCCAACAGACCACACCATGCAGGATGGCTGATGCCACCACAGAGTCATAAAAAGTCCTCAGGAGTGTCCCCCTCACTCCAA
>NW_018128174.1:521-8259 GCF_001952655.1 Monopterus albus | reverse complement strand
TAAAATATATTAAATACAAACCATAAAATTACAATGGTCCAGGAACTATGCATAACGTGCGTATAATATATACAGATAAATGATAATCAGTTAAAAAATAAGTAATATTATCGGAGTAGTCCAAGTGATTACTGGTCATGCAGATAATGTATGACTGCTGAACATACATGAAGCAATTGTTCCAGCAATATAATAACAATGTACGAGCTTATTACCAACCATATTAGACCTTGTTATAAAGTCTGCGCGAAATCTCTCCTTCACACAACGAGCATGGATCAGTCTGCTCTCCAGAGCAGATAGTGTGACCTGCACAGCTGGCCCTTCCTGTATAGTGCATCTGTGTTGTTAGACCAGTCCAGTTTGTTATTTAAGTGAACACCCAGGTACTTATAACCGTCCACTCTTTCAATGTTCATTCACTGGATGTTCACTGGTGAGGGAGAAGTAGACTGACGTCTGTGGAAATCCACCACCATCTCCTTGGTCTTCCCATCATGTGTTTCAGTTTCTCCCCTGCATCCTTTGATCTGCCTCTTCTTTTTTATCAGCCAGTTGTTGAAATGATGTTTAAACATCTGTATCATTAGATGAATTTCTGTTCCAAGTCAGTTCACCAGAGCTGAGCCATTCAGACAGATGAGGGTTTGACCTGCCTGGCTGGGGTATATTTAGACACAGCAGTGCTTTGAACTAAATGCTAACATCAGCATGCTAACATGCTCACAATGCCAGTGTTAAGCGGGTATAATGCGTACCGTGCTCAGCATCTCGGCGTAGCATGTTGGCATTCTAATATCAGCAGTAAACACAAAGTAGAGCTGAGGCTGATGGGAATGTGAGTATCTACTGAACAACTTGACAGTCTTACATCGCTGGAGGAAAAGTCAGAGGATCACTAAAGTTATTTCACAGTGAGTGGACAATGTCAAACCTCATGTCAGTCCATCAGTGGTGGACAGACAAACATTGCTGTCATTTAAAAATGGAACCATTTCTAGATTTAGACGGTGGAGAGATTTTCATAAAAATAATACTAGATACAAAAGAAAAGTTAAACAATGAAGAGCAGCGATTACAACATTCAGCCTGTGGTTCTGGTGAAAAGAAACATCTGGGCGAGGTCGCTGACCAGGACGTTGTTGAACTTACGGCACTAATTCATTACTTAAATAGCAACAGCCAAAACTGTAATTCTGAAACTAAACCGATACTACTGGAATTTCATAACAAATCACCGTATTGCTTTAGCAGTGGAATGCAGCTTGACAAAGGCTTTTTACCAGAAACCAGTGCTCCACTGTTACATAATCACATGTGCTTGTTTGTTTGTGTGTGTGCAGGTGACATGGGGAATACCTGTCACTTTAATAATACTGAAAGTGAACCTGCATGGCTGTTTGACTCCTTGTTGTCCTGACAAATCATAAAATCATTCAGATCAGTAGCTACAGTGGTTTCCTGTGCAGCTGGAGAGTAAGACACGAGCACAGAGAGCAAGTCGTCTGAGACCCTGTGGAAATCCCACGCACATCAGTCCGACCTGGGTCAGATCACCCGATACTGTCAGACACACAACGCCTTCTACTGTACCACAGCTATTCATCAAGCTGCAGTCGCAGTCAAAACTGATCTTTAAGGTCATAGGTCATTTTTTTGTGATGCGGCATCATTTAAATTAGTGAGATGACAAACTACAACCAAAGGTTTGTCGTGGAGGATCGGAGTGGAGAAATGTTCTGATATGTGTGTGATAGGTTAGGGCTGGCCTCTCTTTGGGTCCAGATAATGGGTAAACATCACTTCATAGGAATGCTCACCCACTGTTTATCCAGGTATCAAGCAGATTTGTGGTTTGGAGTGTAACAGCTCAACTACTAGATGGGGTGCCAAAGAATTTAGTTCAGACATTTGTGTTCTCCTCAGGAGTAATTGTAAAAACTCTGGTGACCCTTTGACCTTTCATTTAGCACCATCATCAGGTCAACATCTTAATGTGTCCAGTACTTTGATTTGTGACCTGCAGCCTTGCAAAACTGACGACATTCCCATCAGCCTAAGCTAGACTTTGTTTACTTTAGCAAATGTTGGCATACTAACACTACACTAAGATGGTGAACAAGGTAAACATTAAACTGTACCTGCTACCATGTTAGCTTGCTTCTGTTAGCATTTAGCTCAAAGCAGCTCTGAGCCTGCTGGAGCTTGGTGTGGTGTGTGGCTGTAGACTTGTTAAACATAGATTTTTACACAACCCCACAGTGTGAAAGTGTTTGACAGAACAAACGACACAGTATTATTCATTTATCGTTCCTTAGTCTTTCCAGTAGAGCAGCTAAACATGTACAGTGACGTACAGTACAGTGATGGTGCAATACAGCATCATTTAAAACCTAATGGGTTCTTCTTCTGCCAAGAAGGAATGTGTTCAGCAAAACATCTGGCCAGCAGGTCTGAGATTAGTCATCAAGGGGTCATTCATTGTTACTACATTTCTTTCTGACCAGTAGATGTTGAAATTATATGTCTGGACCCAACCCAGAAGTGGTCACCTTTAAAGAAAGTCAGTTCAAGCTGTTTTACCTTTGCTTTTTCCTGAGATATGACTGTGTAGTCACTGTCATTAATACGTCATACATCCGGTCACCAGTTTCCCTCCTGTGTCTCATTACCAGCCCACCTGGACTTGGCGGGACGTTCCTCCTTGTCCCGGTCTCTCTCTGTAGAGCGTCACAGTTGTATTACCACATGCTTCACATATTTTCACAAAAATAGGTTCTAACGAGACGAGACTTGCAGCCTTTTACACAGACAGAAAGTTGTTCTGTTCTGTACAGTCACACTGGAAACTGACCAGTTTAACTAGCCCACCAGTTTTCAGATCCTCTACCACTTAGTAAGCCTCAGTCACAGAGCTCTTAAACCTGTATGTGTAGACTAGGCTCCACCTGAGCTGTGTCTCTGGGCTCTCTACGCTAGCTGGCTGAATATTAGGTGCCACTATATCTATACCAGTTGTTTTCTGTAAGCCCACACACTCGCAGTATCTTGATGCACATCTCTGTGAACTGAGGATGTGTCAAACTCAGCAGGACAGACCACAGTCTTATTTTCCAGCATCATCTTGCTGTAAGTCTCCGGAAAAGCAGCATTTTCTCCACATTTCCTCCCCAGTACAGGACCTTGACTACAGCAGGTTGAATGTGCATTACACGTGTCAGTGTAGTATGTGCTGGACTTTGTACTCACTACGAGCTCTGATCAACTCATTGACCCTGGCTGTTCCTTTACTGATTAACCTGGAGGCTCCCTGTGCAGGTCCAACCCAGGATGGGAGCGGACCTGTTGGCGCAGAAATAGGTAAAACCAGGGTTAACATCAGCTTGGCGTGTCGGAGATGCAGAGCACTAAAAGCACCCAAAGGAATAAGAGGATTTAGAGTGGGGATGCCATCTTCTGTGCCAGCTCCAGATCATATGTTAGTCATAGCGGTGACCAGTGTGGATAGATGGATGCATTTCTGGGACTTCAGAATCAAAGAATGTAATATTGCTGCTGTGTTGAACTAATCGCTCATAGTCTTAGGTTCCGACTGACCAAACTGTGTAGACCTCATCGGGTGGTACATCCTCTCTTAATTGTGTTTACATTTTCCTCACATTCAAGGAAACAAGGCTTCTGCTTATGTTTTTAGAGAAATGAAACATCGATTTACTCTGAAGTGGCCTGTTTCTTTGAGTGTGACTACTGTGCCACATGGCCTATTGTTTCACTTGTTGTGTAGCCGCCCACACACTTGTGCCGGTTATCGCATACTCGGCATACCTGCACTTTCATTTCAAGGCCTGGAAAAAAAACTCAACAGAGAGACGAACAAAGAAGGTAAAGGGTGTGAATTCTTGGAAATGCAGAAGGAAAGTAGGACGACCGAACGCCACGACAGAAAAAGGGTCTAGACAAGAGGTCTAACTCTGGTTTTGCCAGCAGAGGGCACTGGTTGCTCCGCTGTTTGCCTTGTCCTACCTGGCGGTTCAGGTCCAGGTGAGAACGTGTTCCAGGACATTCAGTGGTAACAGCTTTGACTTTTGAAGGTCAATCTAATGCCAAACAACTTGTGTGGCAGTTTCAGTAACCCAGTCCTTTAATTGTTGATCTGGTTCCCATTGCTTTCACACTTGTGGCGTTTGTATGGTCAGCTTGGCGCATTACGGTTGGTGTGTCAGTCGTGTAGAAGCACAGTGATGCTCTTACTCCTGGAGGCAAATTGACTGAACTAACTTTTCAAAGACCTTCACGACGACTGAAGTTAGGGCCACTGTTCAAACATGAAGTATTGGATTTTTTAAGGCACTGGAAGCATAACTGAATTTTTAAAAATGTAATTTAAAACACGAGCGTGCTGACCTGCAATGTTTCAGGGTGGACGCTGAGACATGACCTGGCCCTGCAGCTTTCCTCAGATTCAGTCTGTGAAGCTGCTGTTAACAGTAAAAGGCTGCAGAAGCAGCTCAGCTGGCCAGTCCACAGGCTTTACTGAGCAACTAGTTGAACTCATTTACTTTATTAGGACGGTCTGGATCATCCTCCTCCACCATCTCCACCATGTCACTGTTCTTTTAAAATCCCTAATCTGCTGCAGATGGTGCCACACTGCTTTGCTGTCCCTGTTCTGCATCTTTCAGTCTCAGTCTATCTTTAAATTGCTTTTTTGCCCATTGCACTAACTCACACTTTGCACTTTGTGTCTCCCTTTGTCTCCACTTTTAAAAGCAGCGTTTTGGTTTTCACAGGGTGCTTTAAGACTCCTATCAAACCAAGGTTTACTGCTACTGTGAAAGGTCACAGTCTTAGATGGAATGCAGACATCTTCACAGTAACCGATGTAGGGTGACACTGCGTCCAGTTCGGCCAAAGACGAATAAGTCTGTAGAACATCCCAAGATGTGCAGTCCAACCAGTCCAAAGAAACAATGGCAACATGCTCTTAACCTAAAACAAACTGAAACCGACACTTAGTCCTCTCAGAAATACTTGTCCAGGTACTGGCATCTGAAGGTTTTGTAGTACAACTGAACACATTGAACTGTGTGTATTTCTCTGGAAATGGCTCCATCTAGTGTCCATGAATGGTCTGACGTGTAGGCAGTCGATCATGTTAGAGCAGCTGTTCCTGCTCCTCAGTGAGTGACCCAGTCACCTCCACCTCCTGTGTGTGTGTGTGTGTGTGTGTGTGTGTGTGTATGGTCCATCTGCAGGGCCACGTCCAGGAGAGTAATTAGGTGTGTGTTACACCTTTCACCAGAAATCTTTATAGAGTAAGCAAACGCTTCACATACAGAGTACCCACACACATGCACACACAAACATCCTGGACACGTGCAAACACTTGTGGTAGCGAGCCCACAGGAAGCACTCAGACCCTGCTCAGAAGTAAAAGTACAACTACAGCAATGTAAATATCTTACAGGTGTAAAGTGTGAGTGATGTGCCGGCCGACACGCAGGCAGCGTAGACAGCTGGACTGACTAAGACAGTTGGACTGACTAAGACAGTTGGACTGACTAAGACAGCAGTTTATTGGTTACGTGACTCGCACGTCTCAGAAACTAGAGTTCTAAGTAAGGATCAGAACTGGATCTGCTTTATTCTGGCCGACACCAATCCTGTGGAATTTGCCCTGATCAGCACTGATGCTGATACTTGGTATTGGACTGGGACATCTCTTAATCAAAAGGCTGAAATCAGTCTAACCTGGAACTGAAACAAGCAGGGATTGTCTTCAAAGAAGATTAAAAAATCTAATCAAACATGAATCAACAAGATGTTTCTCTTGTTTTTGTTGTAAGTTACCAAACGCTTCAGTTCCTCCTCAGGTTCGCTTTAAGAGCAATGTGACACCTTCAGTGGCATCGGCTTTAGGCACCAGACTGACTCGGTGTCTACAGGACCTGCTGTGTTCCTGCTTCTGCTTGTGTGTCCTCACTGCTCTGCCACTTGGGGGACGACTTCCTGGGACTACATTTGTGCTGAGGTGAATCTAAATCCAAGTTCACGTTCTCTTGGAACAACAGCTCATGTGCAGGTTGCATAGAATTAATGAAGTGCGGCATGTGCTTAGCTCAGCACTGCAGGGCTGGACTGACGGCGAAACGCAGCCCGGGTATAGGTCAGCTCCAGCCTGACACATTAGGTCTGCTCATTCTGTGTGTGTGAAACAAACCTCCACTGTTCAGATGCTGATTCAGCTGCTTGACCTGCTTGACCTGCACTGACGCTCAGTATCCTTCTGTCTCTGTCGGCTGACGTTAGCGCTGCTCGGAAGAAAACGGCTTTATGAACTAAACTCACTGACAAAGCCAGTGAGAATCAGACAAGAAGACAAACAGCCGAGACGCACCAATATAATAACCATGGTAACACAGAAGTCAGCTTTGTTTCGGCAGCAGGATGGGTTCCAGCAGCTCCAGCCTGAACAAGATCCCAGATGCCCAGGAGCTCATGCAGGAACCTGGCTGTGAGTAGAAGGTTTCTGGCTCTAGCTGCTGGTTTTTCTTCTTCAGACGAGGATGAGTTTGTGGAGACATGAGAGGAGCAAAGGGGAGTCACCCCACCCGGCCTCAGTGCAGACACCTTCCTGGGGGGCTTCTGTGAGGCGTGTTTGTTTTATATTGAAAAGAGAAGACTAATAAGAGGATATATATTTCACAGTGTGAAATTTATTATGCATTAACGTATCAAAATTAGCATGTGCACATGGATCTTCACTGTTTAGGATAAACAGAAAAGACTGACCTCAACTAGACTTAACTCTCCCGTCATTGGTCCTTCAGTCCGTCCGTCCTCTCTGCTCCAATCATCGTGGACAGCGCCCTAGGAAGGAGGAAGAATACCTGTACTACTTTAATTCCTACATACACACTCACTTCTTCCTTTGTTTTCACTTAATTAAAACCGTTCTGCCTCCATGTGTGTGTGTGTGCATAACTGTTCTCCCTTTGAAGCTTTCTCATCTACGTCTAATCTATTTTAATAAACTTGGAGCCTTACCGTACCAAGACTCCTTTGGGTCCACCAGTCCAGAGGAACGATACGTAACTATGAGCCCCCTTAGCTACAGCCATAAATCTAATGAAATTCAGTAATTTAGTGGACAAGACTTATGATGTTGTATTAGTGTTTCAGTGACTCACACAGCAGATATTTGACCAGTGGTTCAGTGAACACATAGGGTGATATTCATAACTATATAAGCATAACTGTGACATATAAGTATGTAAACTTATGTGTGCTATAAAATAAAACCATTCTTAAGTGCATAAAATAAAAATCACCCTAACACTTCCACTGACCCAACAAAACCAGTGACAAGTGTGAATGTGTGATGAACATAGAGAACAAGTGTCTAATCACTGTAGTGACTTTAAACACAGCAGATGTTTGCTTGCACACAGGAGAGAGGCCGAGGAGTCTGAGAAATATGTGATGTACGTGTCTCCTCTGTCACATCTGCATGGACCCTCCTGTTCTGGAGCCAGTTAGTTTTGTGTCAACTGAACGTTTTTGTGCCGGTTGTACTTTTCAATAAAAAACATTATACTCTTATTCTGTAACAGTGTCATTTTTCCCCCTCATCGGTTTCCTTCACGTGTCTGGATCTGTGGTGGATGAAGGTTTGAATGCAGCCTCCCCTCTGCAGACCAGCAGTGAGTTACACCACGTCTCTGCCATCACTAAAGCA
>NW_018128174.1:0-503 GCF_001952655.1 Monopterus albus | reverse complement strand
TGAACATTTGCAGCTGAATGAATTTCTCATTGGATTCTGGGTCAGTCTTGGATGATGCAGTTTCACCTGCAACGATGGAGCGTTTTGAATTTGCCAAAGTTCTGATTAATTGGCTTCTTCTCCATAGCAAAGGCTCATGGGTATTGTAGTGCAGCATGATATCTCAGAAACGTTGATGTCAGTTTTTGGAACTGACATCAATACTTGGAGTTTTTTTTTTCTTTCACTATAAAAGATTTTGTGCACTAGAGCTGTCAGATTTGTGATGCAGGAGCCTTGTTGATGCAACAATAAGCAAATCTTTAAAAGAACTTGTGGAGCCTGCGGGTCCTCTTACTTGGCATCTGTGCTGCCACAGTGTAGCAGCTACTTACAGGCTTTCTACCAGATCTGGAACCTGGCTGCAGGGATTTGCTCCTATCAACCTACAGCTGCTGTATTGCTGTTCAGCAGTAAAGGCTGTTGGAATGGTCAGACACCATCCAAGGCATTCTAATAAGTTT
>NW_018128173.1:474960-483398 GCF_001952655.1 Monopterus albus | reverse complement strand
TATATATAATATGATACATAGATATAGATATATAGAGATAGATAAGTAGATATAGATACATATGTCACCTACAGGGAATGAGCAAAATATTCTTTTATGTGCAGGTATGTGTTGGTGAGATTCAACATGAAGTTTGCACAGGAATATGACAGGAAGCCAGCAAAGATTCCTGAGGGATGGAAGAAGATCACTGCAAAGGATGCACTGGACAGTCTGAAGGAGGCCTTCCCCACTCAAAAGTATTGATATCCTGTGCTGTATTTATCATAATACATTTTAATATGAGATTTTATTGATCAAGTTTGGGGGTGGGGGGTCTTCTACAATTGCAATTTATGATAATGATAATGACTGACAGAAGGTTTATCAAATAAACCATTCTTTCAAAATGCTAGTAATAAGAACTTTTTTTGTTATTTGCCTTTCCTTTTTTATCATTCTCTAAATAAGACCATCCTTTCTATTTTGTCTTGCTCTACTGCTTTCTGTTCTGACAAAAAATGTTAAACCATTATCATTTAAAAGAAATACACATACATAGGAATATATATGAAATTTTAAATTTTTCCAATTCAGTATATCAAATATCTTGTCTTAAACCTTTCCCACCTCATGTCAGCTCCACTTATTCTGTATCCACAATCCACAGCCTTTTGTTTTATATGCAGTCATATAGGTGATGAAGCCACAATGTTTCACTTCAGAGTTGTTACAATATTTAAATGAAAAAAATTGGAATGTTTAAATTAATTGAAAATTAAAATGCAAAGTCTTTCATTCCCTCTTTATTTCACATGAATTCAAGCTGTCACACCTGATAAAAGTTGTTGCACATTTCATACCACAGCTGCACACCAACATCATATGCTGTATTTAGAGTCTGTGTTTCTTGCTAACAAAGCTGAGATCATTATAATATTATAGGATGAACTGTGGACTCCAAATGTGCACATCATGGGACCATGTGATTCCCACAGATACACAGACAGTTTCTGCCAGACCTGTACATCATCACACTTTCTTACCTTCACTAAGGAGGATAACAGACAAACAGCTGGATGGATCATCATCACACTTGCTACAGACATTGGTGGGAGGCCAGTGATTAGATTTTGGCTGAAAAGGGTCAAGGTCACAAAAACAAGAATTTTTACAAAATTACAAAAATTCCCATCTTTAACAAGAGGCAACATTTTTAAGAATTCATATCTCTGTGAACAGTTATCACAATTTAACACAAATAAGTAGGATGGCAATGTCTATAACCAGACCAAATTTCAACTGGATCTGATCAGGATTCCGTATCTGACAGCCGTTTAAGTTTAACATTGAAAACCCCAATGAATGCATATTTTCATCCATAGCTTGGCCTACGTATAATAAAGGTAGAACCCTGACATGATCAGGTAAGATGTACAGTATAACTTCCTATCATGCATATGACTGCTCTTGTTTATTTGGCGAAATGGTAGTATTCACAATTTTAAAAACCTATTTCTTTAGATCACATTGTCTCATCAACACACTTGCCTTTGGCTACAAATTAGAACTCTTCTTCTAAGAACACAGAGATTACCCTCTAATGTAATTCACCACCATGAAAGTTTTCCACTGTGCTTGGCCACTCTGGGCAAAATTTGCCTTTCCTATGGTAACAGACCTTTCATTTGCTTTTGATTTCACTCTACTCAGCACCAATTAAATGAAGGAGAAGGATGAATGAATCAGAGGGGAATGATAAAGTCCACAAGAGGGCAATGTAGGAAGGATTAATCTCTGACTGCTCATAGCTGAGCTGAGAAAACAAAAGTTTATCGGTTTGTATCTATTTGTATCTTACCAAATACTTTATTATTCCATCCATCCATCCATTTAGACATTCACTTGTGCATCTTTCCATATATACTATTTGCAGTATGATCTATTAATTTCCTGTTACATTGCAAATATTTACTATGATTATTATGACTCTTTACGTCATCATCTTCATCATATCATGCATAGCAATGATGTTTTTAACTGTTAAATTTCTGGACCAAAATAAATGTTTTTTGTGTTTGTGCTCTGAGTGGGATATATAGGCTACAGTATCACACAGTTAGATGTACTTTATTTTAGTGGGGAGTCTTATTAAGATTAAGATCTCATTTGCAAAAGAGCCCCCTGTACAATTACATAAAAACATAAATGTACATAACTTAAAACAAACACAACAAAATAATCACCATGAATATTAACAAATAAAATTTTAAAATCTGCCAATGGAATGAATGTTTCTAGTTTCAAGCTACACTGCAGCTCATTCCAGTATTGAGGTGCACAGTAACAGAAACCAGTTTTCCCAGTTCAGAGTTGTTATGAGGAACTTTTAACACCAGTCACTCCCGTGTGATCTAGTGTAATTATTATGATCACTGAACTCAAATAAGGATATAAAATATTTCATCAGCTTAGGAAGTTGGGCCTTATAGGTGAAAATACAGGTACGATGTTGCCTTCCAGATGCCACTGAAGACATCTGACTTTTTCACATAATTCACAGTTGTGATAGCTGTCTAGTGTAATCGATTGAATGGCACTGTCATAAACAGCGCCTAATGGTTTAAAGAGCAGAGGCAGCCCCATGAGCACACAAGATACACATTTAACTCAAAATGGCCAGTATAGTACACTCTACAATGGTTTTTGTGTTGTCAAAAGAGAAACAAGCTCTGTTTCAGTATAAGAAACCAAGTTGAATTTTGAATTTTTGAGCAAGATGTTCAACATAATTTTTATAAAACAATCTGCTTTCTAGCTAAATTCCTGAGCATTTTAATGCAGAGGTTTATCAATTACATCTCCATTTAGAGTATAGATAGGATTGGGAACATCAGTGATTTGAGTACTTGTGAACTGCACACATTTTGTCTTTTGAGTTTAGAGCAAGCTTCATATTAAACAGGCAGGTCTGTAAGTCAACACAAGCAGATGGTACTCTAGAGAAGGCTTTGATTGTGTTGAGGCCACTGGCATAGGAGCATTGAGGTAAAAAGGTATTCTTACTAGGAGACTTTCTTGTATTTCAATTTATCAAAACATTATATACTTCACAGAAAGTGAAGTCAGAGCTTTACAAAGGTTAACATCCAGTAATTCCCGCTTTCACCTGATAACACATTGTAACAGGGCGACTGTGGTTCATTGGGTAGAGCAGTCGTCTCCCAACCAAAGGGTTGGAGGTTCAAATCTTGGTCCCTGCAGTCCATATGTCGAAGTGTCCTTGGGCAAGACACTGAACTCCCAAGTTTCCCCTGATGGTTAGAGCCATTGTTTGAGTTGGCGCCACAGATGGTTGCCTTGGTTCTGTACCGGAAACAAATATAAAACTGGTATTGTAGTTTTTCCTAACAAATACGCTGCATCTATCATAGTCCAAAAGGATAAAGGAATAAATACTGTATCTGACATTGCTAGTGACATCCATTTGGCACAAGGTGTAGCTAAAAGTATCTCTGCTGAAACCAGGTAGAACAGGCTGAAAATCCCAGAGGGCTGAGATGAGAGAGTAGTAAGGTAGGATGCAGGTAAAATACACAAATAATTTGCAACAAGTTGAGAATGACTAAATCTACAACAGAATGGAAACAAAAATGTTTTGGCAAATTGTGGTTAAAAGCTGCATTCAGGTTCTCAGTATTAACTGAGAATCGTCCCCAAATTTTAAAGGAATCCTGCAGGAAACTGTTTTTAACTGTTGTGTGTGTTAGTGTGGGTGTCCATACTTAAAATATCCTGAAACAAAAACATCTTCTCCAGACCACTACTGCTTCTACACCACTGTTGTAGCTAAATAGTAAAGGTTGACTTTAAAAGGCCATTATTACAGTAATTTACTTTTTAGCTGTCACAATCTCTTCCAGTTATGTTTTAAGATAAAATGGCAGTTTGCAGTTTAACCATAGGGCAAAAAGCTTTTTAGAACAAGTAGAACAAAGCTGGCAAATCAGAGGAACAATATGCAAATGAGACTATGACCTGCAGCAGGTTTCAATCTGACAGGCAGGCCTCCATCATTAAATTAGAGTACCAAGGGGCTTTCAAGATAAAACACCCCCAACCAGAGTTGGGAATAAGTTTAGGTATTCTTTGGGTTTTTTCTGATGCTGGCACTAAAATGATACTTTTAAAATGGTGTCTCAATGGTGCCAGAACCAATACTTTAAAAAAAATGACAAGCATAAAACCAGGTTATACATTTCATAATTTGAAGGGCAAGGCCATTTTGCCTTTGATTTCATACCTTTTCTGAGAGCTCTAAGACTGAGACAAATAGCATGATGTTTAAGTAGCTTATGAATAAAGCTTGAGCAGTAAAGTTACAAACTAGAGTAAAGTACAAATGCTTGTAGAATGGTTAAAGGGAAATATGCAGAGGTAATAAAGTAATTGTGCACCTTTATTATAATTTGAATAGTAAATGGTGTTTTCTGTGCACATTTAGACTCAAAGGCATACTAAGCCCCTGTTGCTCTCTTTTGATGTTGCCTAATATGATGGGTTTTTTCTACTATTTGAAATATTGCATATGCTAAATAAACACTAACACTGTTCACACACAACTTTTCGGACACGTGACCTTGAGCTGCACGCAGCTTGGTGCAGTGGAGACACATTCTTGGATGAAGGCTCAGGGTAGGTGGATGATACTCTGTGTATTGCGAGCAAAGGGGAGTTTCAACGTGGTGGCACCTGGTCACTGAGAGATGTATTACTGGGCTAATCTTTCAATTAATCCTTTTCTAGGAATTTAACATTTACTTCACTAAACAATCCACATAACAAGCACAAACCTTGTACTTGATTATCAGTTCCCGTGTGAAATAAACGAACAAAGGAAAATCCTCTACCCCATCATGAAACAACACAGGCAGAATAACAACCGTGCAAACATTGTGAACAAATTACACACTGAAGGACAGCTTTATCATGACTTCAACATAACTACATGGCTCTTCTGATTATGTAAAGAATATATACCGACCAGTGACTGCTACATTATGTTAATAATTTTACCTCCTTTCATCACCCTGGCCCCTTACACACAGAGCTGCAGTATCTCACATGGACTCCTACAACCATCTTTTGTATTGGCACCCCTCGTGTTAGTCTGTTTGTGTTTTTGTTTGTTCATTACACCATGCTTGTCCATATGTATACTTGTCTATGTTTTTTCTGAGTGGTTAATAACTACCTCTTTACCTCATGTTCCTCTGACATCAGACTGCTTTTTGTTCACTCTCACATCCACACACTAACGCACATACTGTACATATATACACACACATGCACCAACTCTATATCTTGCTACCTTCATTTATGTTTTTTTATCTTCTTCTCTTCAACATACAAACATCTATAACAAAAAATCATTCATTTACTTAAAATAGTATCATGGAATGTGTGTGGCTTCTGGACCCAGGTTAAGAGGATTAAAATCATTAACCATTTGATAAAATTAAACACTGAAACCCATCTAACAAACCCAGATTTACAAAACCTTAAATGTAAACAATTTAACCAAATATTTTCATCAATATACAGTGCCTTGCGAAAGTATTCGGCCCCCTTGAACTTTGCGACCTTTTGCCACATTTCAGGCTTCAAACATAAAGATATAAAACTGTAATTTTTTTGTGAAGAATCAACAACAAGTGGGACACAATCATGAAGTGGAACGAAATTTATTGGATATGTCAAACTTATTCATCCCCTTTACTTTCAGTGCAGCAAACTCTCTCCAGAAGTTCAGTGAGGATCTCTGAATGATCCAATGTTGACCTAAATGACTAATGATGATAAATAGAATCCACCTGTGTGTAATCAAGTCTCCGTATAAATGCACCTGCACTGTGATAGTCTCAGAGGTCCGTTTAAAGCGCAAAGAGCATCATGAAGAACAAGGAACACACCAGGAACACACCAGGCAGGTCCGAGATACTGTTGTGGAGAAGTTTAACGCCGGATTTGGATACAAAAAGATTTCCCAAGCTTTAAACACCCCAAGGAGCACTGTGCAAGCGATAATATTGAAATGGAAGGAGTATCAGACCACTGCAAATCCACCAAGACCTGGCCGTCCCTCTAAACTTTCAGCTCACACAAGGAGAAGACTGATCAGAGATGCAGCCAAGAGGCCCATGATCACTCTGGATGAACTGCAGAGATCTACAGCTGAGGTGGGAGACTCTGTCCATAAAACAACAATCAGTCGTATACTGCACAAATCTGGCCTTTATGGAAGAGTGGCAAGAAGAAAGCCATTTCTTAAAGATATCCATAAAAAGTGTCGTTTAAAGTTTGCCACAAGCCACCTGGGAGACACACCAAACATGTGGAAGAAGGTGCTCTGGTCAGATGAAACCAAAATCAAACTTTTTGGCAACAATGCAAAACGTTATGTTTGGCATAAAAGCAACACAGCTCATCACCCTGAACACACCATCCCCACTGTCAAACATGGTGGTGGCAGCATCATGGTTTGGGCCTGCTTTTCTTCAGCAGGGACAGGGAAGATGGTTAAAATTGATGGGAAGATGGATGGAGCCAAATACAGGACCATTCTGGAAGGAAACCTGATGGAGTCTGCAAAAGACCTGAGACTGGGACGGAGATTTGTCTTCCAACAAGACAATGATCCAAAACATAAAGCAAAATCTACAATGGAATGGTTCACAAATAAACATATCCAGGTGTTAGAATGGCCAAGTCAAAGTCCAGACCTGAATCCAATCGAGAATCTGTGGAAAGAACTGAAAACTGCTGTTCACAAATGCTCTCCATCCAACCTCACTGAGCTCGAGCTGTTTTGCAAGGAGGCATGGGCAAAAATTTCAGTCTCTCGATGTGCAAAACTGATAGAGACATACCCCAAGCGATTTACAGCTGTAATCGCAGCAAAAGGTGGCGCTACAACGTATTAACTTAAGGGGGTTGAATAATTTTGCACGCCCAATTTTTCAGTTTTTTATTTGTTAAAAAAGTTTGAAATATCCAATAAATTTCGTTCCACTTCATGATTGTGTCCCACTTGTTGTTGATTCTTCACAAAAAATTACAGTTTTATATCTTTATGTTTGAAGCCTGAAATGTGGCAAAAGGTCGCAAAGTTCAAGGGGGCCGAATACTTTCGCAAGGCACTGTACATCAGTAGGCAAATAGATGTCTTGGTATTAACTAATACAAATGTCCCATCAATTCACAATACCTCACTTCACAATCACTGACCTGGAATGCAGATTTATAATTATTAATGTATCCATTAACCAAGCAACATTGCCAACACTTGCCACAGTACACTTGCCAACGTATACTTCCTTAATAATGATGAGCCATCCTTTTTCCATCATTTTTTCTCATTACTATGTGACCATTCAAGCACCTCTAGCAATACAAGAATATGGCACTTGGCTGAAATAATAAAACAATATATGGAGCATTATGGGCTTGGCGATAGTTGGAGAATGAATAACCCTGCATCTAGTGAATATACCTACTTTTCCTCAATTCATCAGTCTTCCTCTGAAAACAACCTATTTCTTATCAGTAATTCCCTTACTCAACATGTAATAGAAACTACAATTCACTCTTTTATAATTAGTGACCATGCATGCATTTTTTCTCACATTAAATACCGAAGCCCGTACTAAATCGTCTAGAAAATGATGCTTCAATACATCATTACTCCAGAACTCAGATTTTATTAGCTTTATTTAAAAAAAAGAGTGAGCATTCTCTCTGGAGATGAACAACTCTCCAGAAACCTCACCCTCTCTACTTTGGGAAATGGGCACAGCAGTGATCAGAGGAATAATAATAACAGCATGCTCATCACACAAGAAAAGACAACAACTAGAACTGGAAAACAACTTAGAACAAATGTTGAAACAACACAAATGTACAATCCAAGAACCCTAGTGAACAAGCACAAAATGAACTAAGCCAACTGAAAATGTAGCTTGAAAATATTATATACAAAAAAGCTATTTCTCATTCAATTTTACTGGAAAAAAAAGAAACCCAAAATTTATTTAATATCCATACTTATCTCGGTTGCAGTTTTCCCTTCCTACTGAACCCTATTAAGAAAATGAATTATTGTAAGAATATCACAACCATCTCAACTGTGGCAGCTGGTGGAAAGCCAACAAAAACACCAAATCATCACTTGCACCATGTTGATACACCACAGTTTGTCATTTAACACACTAGTCCACTACAACATTTCAATTTAACTGATGAGAGAATGAAAATTACAAATTCCAAGAAAATAATATCCAAACAGTAATGTAAACCTACAAATTACACAATACAAGACCATTTACAGGACCCATATTACCCAAGGTAAATATTTAACATAGGTTTCACTGACACCGACACCTGTTCACAATGCACTCTGG
>NW_018128173.1:470084-473450 GCF_001952655.1 Monopterus albus | reverse complement strand
CGGCATTCCCCCGGAAGAGCTGGAGGAAGTGTCTGGAGAGAGGGAAGTCTGGGCATCTTTGCTTAGACTGCTGCCCTCGCGACCCAGTTCCGGATAAGCGGAGGAAAATGGATGGATGGATGGACATGTAAAGAGACTGAATTGGTACTTCTGCTTTTACCAGAGTATTTTGACACAGGTATCTGTGCTTCTACTTGAGTAATGAACGTGTATACTTTTGCCACCTCTGCTCCTAACTAGGCATCCAAGAACAATGCTTCTGTGTTTCACATCACTGAAAGTAATACAAGTCAAAGCAGAGATGTTTCCAAGGAAAAAGCTGTTCTTCTATTTTTCAGTTTTATTCTGAATGAGAGCCAGTTTTCACACTGACCTGCAGTCTGTAATATGTTTCAGCCACAAACGTCTGCAGGTATAGTCTAAGGCATCACTGTGACATACAGGTACACATCTTGATCTACCCTGTAACTACATATATTTATGAATTAAGAGCACCTCCCTTAACTCATCTTACCATTGTATTGCCATATAGACATAAACAATTGGTGTACGAAACATAAATGCACACATACAGTGGTGTGAAAAAGTGTTTGCCCCCTTACTGATTTCTTATCTTTTTGCATGTTTGTCACACTGTAATGTTTCAGATCGTCAAACAAATTTATATATTAGTCAAAGATAACACAAGTAAACACATCATGCAGTTTTTAAATGAAGGTTTTTATTATTAAGGGAAAACAAAATCCAAAACTATATAGCCCTGTGTGAACAAGTGTTTGCCCCCTAAACCTAATAACTGGTTGGGCCACCCTTAGCAGCAACAACTGCAATCAAGCGTTTTCGATAACTTGCCATGAGTCTTTTACAGCGCTGTGGAGGAATTTTGGCCCACTCATCTTGGCAGAATGGTTGTAAGTCAGCCACATTGGAGGGATTTCGGGCATGAACTGCCTTTTTAAGGTCATGCCACAGCATCTCAATTGGATTCAGGTCATGACGTTGACTAGGCCACTCCAGTCTTCATTTTGTTTTTCTTCAGCCATTCAGAAGTGGACTTGCTGGTGTGCTTTGGATCATTGTCCTGCTGCAGAACCCAAGTTCGCTTCAGCTTGAGGTCACAAACGGATGGCCGGACATTCTCCTCCAGGATATTTTGGTACACAGCAGAATTCATGGTTCCACTTATCACAGCATGTCTTCCAGGGCCTGAAGCAGCAAAACAGCCCCAGACCATCACACTACCACCACCATATTTTACTGTTGGTATGATGTTCTTTTTCTGAAATGCGGTGTTACTTTTACGCCACACATAATGGGACACACACCTTCCAAAAAGTTCAACTTTTGTCTCGTCTGTCCACAGAGTATTATCCCAAAAGTCTTGGGGATCATCAAGATGTTTTCTGGCAAAACTGAGACGAGCCTTTATGTTCTTTTTGCTCAGCAGTGGTTTTCGTCTTGGAACTCTGCCATGCAAACCATTTTTGCCCAGTCTCTTTCTTATGGTGGAGTCATGAACACTCACCTTAACTGAGGCAAGTGAGGCCTGCAGTTCTTTGGATGTTGTTGTGGGGTCTTTTGTGACCTCTTGGATGAGTTGTCGCTGCGCTCTTGGGGTAATTTTGGTCGGCCGGCCACTCCTGGGAAGGTTCTCCACTGTTCCATGTTTTCGCCATTTGTGGATAATGGCTCTCACTGTGGTTCGCTGCAGTCCCAAAGCTTTAGAAATGGCTTTATAACCTTTTCCAAACTGATAGAGCTCAATTATTCTCTTTCTCATTTGGTTTTGAATTTCTTTGGATCTCGGCATGATGTCTAGCTTTTGAGGATCTTTTGGTCTACTTCACTTTGTCAGGCAGGTCCTATTTAAGTGATTTCTTGATTGCGAACAGGTGTGGCAGTAATCAGGCCTGGGTGTGGCTAGAGAAATTGAACTCAGGTGCGATAAACCAGTGTTTTGACAGGGGGGCAAACACTTGTTCACACAGGGCTATATAGTTTTGGATTTTGTTTTCCCTTAATAATAAAAACCTTCATTTAAAAACTGCATGATGTGTTTACTTGTGTTATCGTTGACTAATATTTAAATTTGTTTGATGATCTGAAACATTACAGTGTGACAAACATGCAAAAAGATAAGAAATCAGTAAGGGGGCAAACACTTTGTCACACCACTGTATTTGGAGCATGTCTGTGGCTCATAAACCACCTGAGGTTTGACCAAGTCAGTTCTGTGACAGCCCGAGGGGCATGGGGTGGGGATCCATAGATTGTGGAGCTTGAACCATAACACAGACCGAGTTGGTCGGTAGCTCGACCTCTGTTACAGAGATTTCAACCTTTTTAAATGTTTTTCCTCAGAGAAGTGTGTTCCTTTAATAGAAAAGGGTCCTTTTAAGGCCACAGTAAACTTGACACAAATTAGCTCGTAGAACAGAAACATCTTTGCTCAAAATAATAGGTTCTCTATTTGTACAAGGGAAGCTGGTTAGAAAATATACAAACATATCATTTAACATATCATCTGGTGTAACAGATCATAGCTGATCTCTGATCTGTACAGATCCCCCTCATGGTCCACCACACATGTAAACCACGCATTAATTGCCAATAAGACACTACCTCGTTGTGCCTGGCACTTCCGTTTCTAACAAGAGCAAGATGTTGTTGTGCACAGCAGGGAACTTTGGCTTTTCCCTCATCGGGAACCTAAAGAGAATTTGACAGTCTGATACCGTGGTTGTACTTTGTTTTTCCATGTCTATAGCTCTCTCTCTCTCTCACTCAAACACACAATCAGGTGAATGGAGAGCCTCAAGTCAGCATTCACGGTGCTCTGTAATCATGGTGGAACCTAATCAATCAGTCAGGGAGAGTGCAGGAGCAGCTTTGGAAACAGCCGTTGAACAGGCAGAACACAAACTGTAGAAATGTGACATCTCTGCTGCTTGGCTCATAGTGAACCAGCCTTAGTCCTCATTTCACCTCTAAACCAGCAGGAGTGGAATCCCTGACTGCAAAGAGGTCAATCCTCTGCCCAGACAATGTAGACATCCTCACATTTATATGTTTTATTTTAGGATTTTACTGAAACACCAGACATCTTCAATATTGTTTTCACCTAAGGCCAAGGACAATGTCTTCAAGTTCTTTAAAGAGCCCAGGGGGCCTTTCCTTGCTTTCTGATTTATCTGCAATGTGAAAATGGTGAATTATCATCTTAGACATGACCCAAAGCTCAAAAAGTTAGGTGTACGCATGTTCTAGAATGTCTATGCAGAACCAATGTGGTTTATACCAGTCTCCCAAGCTCTCGCTCGTGAGACTTTTTTTCTAACAAAATTAAGAATTACATGACAATTTAAG
>NW_018128173.1:458640-463125 GCF_001952655.1 Monopterus albus | reverse complement strand
ACATAGTGCTTTCCTCAGCTAACTTTGGCTGCGCTCCTTGTTTACTCCCGGCTGGGGACATTGCTGCTGCTGCTGCTGCACAGTGTTTCCTCCCCACTGACAGCATAACTGGATAAACAACAACATAACTGGATAAATGAATGCAAACATTATGCTGCATTCATGACCAATATGAGCATTAATCATAAAACACCAGAAAAATATTCATTGTATTTAAGGCAACATTTTGTCATTGTTTTTAATTTTTCATTCTTTAATACTGACAAGAATCACATTTTGCCTCTGAGGTGCAGACCATCAGATTCTGGTTGGTGCCACCCCTGGCCATCCTTTGGCTCTTCTCATGTTCATATGGTGCATTATCATATAAAAATTTCAATTTGTCCCACACTTGGGTTATGACATTAAAAAAAAAGATCGTTTATGGTTGGTTTATGACATAGAAAATGTCAGCATACTAACAATACTGAACCAAGATGGGGAACCTAGTAAACATTACACCAGCTAAACATCACTGCTATATGTTAGCATTATTATGAGCATGTTTGCATGCTTTCCATTGACATTACGTAGTCATGCTACCTTTAAAATTTGCCTCATGTTCTGTTTTAACAAAACTTGTCCTGTTCATTTTTCTTGAGTAGTAAACAAAAATGTTCAATCATAGGTGAAGAAAATGTCTTTGGTTGAATCATCTAGTGAATAATTCCACTTAAATTGCTATTCTTTCTACAGTGCAGCAAATAGACTGTAATATGCCAACTGCCCGTTTTAGTCAAATACTGTGAGAATAAGCAGTACAAAACAATTTAAATTGATCTAGCCACTTTCCTGAATAACGTAACGTAACGCAAAATGTATGACTAATAAGTATTTGGGCTGCTGTTTCTGAACGTTACTGAGGGAAACAGAATAAACCATGTTGTGGCTTTCTGGATAATTCCACATTCAAAGCACAGAAGGAGGCTGTAGCTGTGTTTCTGTTGTTGTATGAAAGCCATAGCCTGGGTCCCTGGAAGACTTTGCATTCAGTGTCTGCGACAAACTATATAGCTGCATCTGGGCATGTGGCTTTTAGTCAGGGATACTGTAACAATACATAGATCTGTGATGTCCAGACAATGGTTTAGTGATTCCCTAACGAGAATATGAAAGATCATATGTGGAGCATGTGTCTTCTTTTCTTTTTGGCTTGTCAACAATATCCTAGCACACTTTCCTGATCAGTTCCAGAAAATATAAAGCTATATGAAATAAAGTCATTCTTCACACAAACATTGCATATAGCAAAGCTAGATCACAAACAATTGTAAATAGAAGCAGTTTAAGTTAGTGGCTAAGATAAAAAGAAAAATAAAACATCAACAGAAACCCCTCAAACCATTTCAGCAGCATAATCTGCCTCTGTACTGTCCAGTCTGTCATAGTTCCACCATAGGTTTCAAATCACCTTGCTTCATTTTGGAATAACCATTCTGTGCCACATTAAATTCTCATACAGAAACTGACATGATTAGATTCTCCCCCTGCAGCAGGACAATTCAGCACATCACAAATCTGTTTAGACACACCACAAAACTTTGTGTGCCCAACAGATTAAACATTGAGGGTTGGTCTGCCCAGAGAACAAGTGGAGTTGTACTGGTGGAAAAAGCAACATCTGCCAGCAGAGAGCAACTGGAAAAGAGCATTACATTCAGGAGCTTAGTTCTGAATAGGAAACTTACTCTCTAATCTATACAACTGCACTGCTCTTTGTAGACTTTTCAATCAATATGTACTTTCAACTGCATATCCAAACAGATCTTACAGAAATAGTGATCTATGGATAAAGGTCAGATTTTTTTTTTTTGAAAAGAAAGAGAAGCTGACATTAACAGACATCAGAAAATCATTCCAAGTGAAGGCAATGATTTATTCAGAATATAGAGGCAGTTTGGTGTTTTCAGTATTAACCGCCAAAGTTAAAAGGCCACACAGTGCCTCACCTGCATGAAAATGTGGTTTGCAGGAGGCACACAGAAGACAATCCCACTTTGCCGGAGTGCTGACAAAAATGACAAGGGCCTGTACCAGAAGATAGGCATGTTAACTTTAATCCCAGGGCTGATGGAACTTGAGTGAACCATGATCATTTTAAGCTCAGCGCCATTTTTGTAGCTTCCCCAGTGTACTGAGTTTTGCCATGCCAGATTTACCATCTTTATTTTTCCAAATTTGAAACATTTCCTGTGGTTTTCTATCCATATTTTAACATAAATACATCTACTACTACATTGACTAATAGGAGTATTAATAAAGCTAAGACATGTTTTCTTTTGTTAGCATTCAGCAACTACAGCTACTGAGTCTTAGACAAAGATTTCAGTGCTGTATGAGAACTGAATTTGGTAAATGCATGTAACTTATCAGATTGTATCAGCATATACAGCATTTCATTTTAAATCACACTAAAAAAAAAACCAAGCCACAGGATGAGGTGGGGGAAGTCATGAAATAAAGACTACATTTGTAACAATAGCCTTAAAATACTAATCCTCCTAAATGATCCTCAAACCTTTTTCAAATGTCCTTGAAATCAGATTTGGCAATCTGAGCTGTCTGGACACATCTGGGTTCATTATTAATGTGCAGCAAATTAAACTGGCTGACTTAAAACAGCCACTTCTATGTCTCATAATCTAGCCATAACAACTTTTAGAACAAGCTTTTCATCATATGAAGATAAGTTCAGTAGGGCAGCGCAGTGGTTAGCGGGCTCGAGCCCCGACCAACCCAACGCCTTTCTGTGTGGGGTTTGCATGTTCTCCCTCTGCCTGTGTGGGTTCTCTCCGAGTACTCCAGCTTCCTCCCACAGTCCAAAGACATGCAGCTTAGGTTGTTTGGTGACTCTAAATTGTCCGTAGAAGTGAGTGTGAGTGTGTGTGGTTGTTTGCCTACATATCAGCTCTGTGATAGATTGACGACCTGTCCAGGGTAGAACCCACCTCTCTCCCAGTGGCAGTTGGGATTGGTTCCAGCCCCCCATGACCCTGTTCAGGAATAAGTGGTATAGATAATAGATAGATGGATGAAGTTCAGAAGAGGGACCTGACCAGAGCTATGCCTCTTTCGTTTTCACAGTTTCTAACACACTCAAACCTCAACACTTCTGCTTCCACCTTTCATTAGAATGGCCAAAGCTCTGTCAGTGTAAGGACATGGTGTTTTTAAACTGAGATAATGTAATTATTTGAAGTTTGGGAACCTCTGAATCTGGTCGCTTCAGCAGACATTTGGGCTGCAGCAAGTTTGTCATTTCCACCTGCTCCTCTTGCCATTCACTGACAGCTCTCTGCCACCACTCCACCCAAGAGGATAGGCACTGAGGGGGTCCTCCAGGTGAGGCTCCTCACTCACTCCCACACCACAGTCAAGTGGGCCGCATAAAGATGGCGGTTTTCTCCTAACTCAGTGAAAGCATGCCCCTTCCTGCTCACCGTAGGGGTAACTCAGAATAACATCTTGGACCATGGTTTGCCTTCTTGACAATTGTGCGTCAGGTTTATTGCTTTCTGCTGCACGGACACCAAAGCCACACTCTTTGAGCTCCTGATGGCCTCCTTCGAGGGCCTACTGGGGCTGATGCCTCGGTGGGCGGCAGCCTTGGCAGGGTATCACAGCATGCCCTCCCATTGACATAGTGCCCCCTGCCGCCGGCCATCTGACAGAGGTCGCTCTTTTTTCTGTCGGGCATCACCCCTCTTCCTATACCAATGTGGCTGCAGTCTTGTTCAGAGCCCTAGGCCAGACCTTCTGTTTCCTCTTCTTTTCCACTGCCATTCTGTCTTCAAGGCGCCAAGCCACCTGTTCTCTCCCCCATTTATTTTCTTCTTTTCTTCAGGCACCGGGCTGCCTCTTGCTTCTTAAGTAGTCACCAAGTTGTCTGCTCCTTTCCTATCCTTTACAAGCACTGAGCTGCCCCCTAGTCTGTTCAAATCAAATCAAATCAAATTTTATTTGTATAGCGCCAAATCACAACAAAAGTCATCTCAGGACACTTTACAAAGTAAGGTCTAGACCTTACTGTTATCAATATTATTACATAGGGAAAACCCAACAAATCCCCCTTGAGCAAGCACTTGGCGACAGTGGGGAGGAAAAACTCCCTTTAACGGAAGAAACCTCCGACAGACCCCGGCTCTTGGTGGGCGGCCTTCTGCCTCGACCGGTTGGGGTGAGTGGATAGAGGAGAGACAAAAGAAGAAAAGCAACAAGACACAACAATCAAACACTGATCAGGTCGATGTGGCCGGTGACTGCTCGTCAGAGATATAGAGCTCCAGGGCAACCTGCAGAAAGTTACAGGGAGAGAGAGAGAGGACACACTACGGGAGAAAGGAGACACAAAGTTAGTAATGTGTAATAGTGGCAAGCTAGTGGCAGAGGTGCATGCGCAGACAACTGGAGTTATGACCTGGTCTGAACAGCCAGATTTTAAATCAT